>NW_006922281.1:580433-589321 GCF_000298275.1 Orycteropus afer afer | reverse complement strand
CCACCAGCCTTCTGGTTAGCAGTCAAGTGCCTTAGGCACTATGCTATCAGAGCTCCCAGTGTCTGACCTAGTGTTCTTCAAATTCCAAAGGGAGCTTACTCAGGTTACCACAACCTTTGAGACAGAGAAGTCAAGTAATTTTATTTCTCCTTCTCTAGGGTTTTACTTTTATTATCAAATCTCTACTACAGAAACACTGAACAAAAGGGAAAAAATCACTGGAGAAGCAGCATAACATAGTGATTTAGAACATGACCTCTGGAGCCAGAGTGAATCCCAACTCTACTGCTTATTACCTGTGTGTCCTTGGGTGCATTCCTTACCATCTCTGCTTCAGTCTCCCCATTTATAAAATTGGGATAAGAAGGGAATTGAACGAACAACATTTATGAGGCATTTAAAACAATGCCGGGCACATGATAAGTGCTATATATGTTTGTAAAACTAAAACAAGTTAAATTAACTGGGTTAATTTCTCCACGGACCTATCCAGTTCTTGTTCATTTAATTTTTAGACTGTATGATAAATATGTATGTACAACTGTGTCCTTTTTATTCCTTCACATGATGTGTATGATGTAATATCCGCAATTCTAATTTACAGTGACTGCCTAAAACAAATTACAAACTAACTGCCCAAAGAGGCAAATATGAACAAACAACGGACACCCACACTCCAGGCTCTTCAGTCTCACTTTTTGTTCCAACAAAAGTCTCTTATACTTCCAGACAATAATCTTTCACCACTAGTAATCTCATTTACTAATTTTTTCTAAAAAGGTTAGCTAATCTGGATCAACAGTATATACCCCATTCAACTCTTTTTTCTTAAATTCAAAATTTAGTATTCCATATTCTATTCCTTAAAGGGTATCAAGACCCTCCCCATTGAATAGCAAAATCTGTATTTCTGTAATTGTGCATAAAGTATCATAAAGCTTTTCATCCAGTCCTCCAGCTTGATCCAAAATGTATTTCCAGTTGAAATGTTTTTCCTAAGACTTTTCCCTTAACAATGCACATTGATCCAGAAATAGGTGAAAGCTCTTCCTAAAAAAATGCCTCATTCTCTCCGAGGTCTTATGCCTCTAGTGTGTATTTCTGGTGGACAATAAGGGGAATTTTCTTTACTCTAATGATTAATTTACTAAGGGGTGAATAACTGCTGAAAGCACTCCCTTTTTCTTTTCATCCATAGGCTTTCCTCTAATAAGATATTTTGTAGTGACTAATAATGGGAGAACTCTTACTAAATTCTTACTGAAAAATTTCCCCTCTTGATTATATTTATAGTTCCCCCCACCCCTGCCAATGTGTTATGAAAGATACAATTTAAAAAAAAAAAAAAAAAAAAAAAAAAACCTCCCATTAATTCAATCCACAGAGTTTCTCTTCACTGTGGTCTCTCTGGTGCTGGATGAGGGCTGAGTGACCATTAAATGACTTTCCACATTCATTGCATATAAAGTGTTTTTCTCCACTATGCATTCTCTGGTGGATAATGAGGGAAGAATTCTTACAGAAAGCTTTCTCACAATGGTTACATTTGTAGGGTTTTTCTCCAGTATGGTTTCTCAGGTGCACAATAAGTGAAGAACTCTCATTGAATGCTTTCCCACATTCATTACACCTGTATGGTTTTTCTCCAGTATGAGTTCTCCGGTGTGCAATAAGGTGAGAGCTACAGTTAAAGGACCGTTCACACTGATTGCATTTATAGGGTTTCTCACCAGTGTGAATTCTCCGGTGAGCAACAAGGTGACAGCTCTGGCTGAAGGATTTCCCACATTTATTGCATTCATAGGGCTTCTCTCCAGTATGCGTCCTTTGATGCCTAACGAGATGAGCCATCTGGCTGCAGCATTTCCCACATTTATTACATTCATAAGGCTTAATTCCAGAATGAATGATCTCATGTTTCGTGAGGGCTGAACGCTCTCTGAATGCTTTACCGCATTCCTGGCAGTTGTAAGGTTTCTCTCCTGTATGAGTTCTCTGGTGGGCAATGAGATGGGAGCTCCAGCTGAAGGATTTTCCACATTCTGTACATTTATATGGTTTTGCTCCAGAATGAGTTCTTTCGTGTTTACTAAGGGCAGAGTAATCTCTAAAAGCTTTTTCACATTCATCACATTTAAAGGGCTTCTCTCCAGTATGCATCCTCATATGGGCAATGAGATGGGAGCTCCAGCTGAAGGATTTCCCACATTCAGTACATTCAAAAGGTTTCTCTCCAGTATGAGTTCTCTGATGTCCAATAAGATGAGAGTTCCAGTTGAAAGACTTCCCACATTCATTACATACATAAGGTTTCTCTCCTGTGTGAATTCTCTTATGGACAATAAGATGAGAATTCCAGCTAAATGCTTTTCCACATTTATTACATTCATAGGGTTTTATTCCAGTGTGAGTCCGTTCATGTTTAGTAAGGGCTGAACGATTCCTGAAAACTTTCCCACATTGATCACATTCATAGGGTTTCTCTCCAGCATGAGTTTTCTTGTGTTGGATAAGGTAAGAGCTCCATATGAGAGATGTCCCACATTCATTATAGTCATAAGGTTTCTCTGCACTGTAAGTGCTTGTATGTTGAGTAAGGAATGAGTCGTACCCAAAGACTTTCTCCCATTCATTATATTTATTTGCTTTCTCTACAGCATCAATTTTTTGATGTTCCATAATAGATGAGAAATAAAAAATATTCTCATATTCTTTGTAATCATATTGGTTTCCTCCAATATGAAGTCTTGAATGTTCATTAAATGATGGGCTCTGGTTAAAGATTTGATGACATTCCTTATATTCATAGAGTTTCTCTCCTCTTTGAATTCTCTTATGATCACCAAAATGTATTATTTGATCGAAAGATTTAACAGCATCAGTATATTTGAAAAGATTATCTCCGGTTTGCATTCCTGCAGGGTGAACAGGTTGAATGGACTGGTAGAAGGCTTTCCCATAATCATTAGTTTCACAGGTAATGTTATCTGCATACATTATGGCTGAATTATATCTCCAACTTTCAGCATGTGTATGAGGTGTATAGAAACGTTCTATCTGAGAAATTCTCTGAGATGGAATGATGTTTAAGCTCTGGCTACAGTCTGACCCCAGTTCATAGAATTCAGAGCCTCTCTGTGACAGCACTTGCTTTTGCATGAAGACCATCTGCCTCATAGCTCTACTCTGGTTCATGTGAGACAATGCTAATTGATCTTCACATCCCAAGACCTCTACCCTGGAGAACCAAGGATTATCCCATATGTATCTTTCCAACTTCATGCCATGGGATTGTTCTTCCTCAGAAATGCTCTGTGCTGGGATCAGAGTTTTCCTTTCAATACTCCTCACCCATTCTGGAAAAAAAAAAAAAAAAGGAAGAAAAAAGCCATGAGAATACACACTCATAAATCCTAAGACAAGAGTAGGAACAGTGGGCTTACTGTCCATAACATCAAAGGGACCAGAGTGAATGTGCTTTCAAACAAAGTTGTAACCCAAGGAAAGCTCATCAAAGGGAAGAGGAGAGTTGTGAATAGGGGAAAAAGTAGCCAATCAGAATACAAAGTATGTACTCAAAGCTAATAAAACACATTGAAGGGTGTGCAGGAGATAACTGAGCTTGCCCGAGCTGCTCAAACATTGCATACTCACAGCAGGCCTGCTTCAGGACTGGCACATGGTCAGCTCCTGGGAACTGAGGTCTTGGAGCGTTCTAACAGATCCAAGTGTTGTGCATCCAGGAGGATGTGAAGCTCGCTGTGCTAGTCTCTTTGCATGGTTTTTGGAAACAATATTATTAATGGTGAACATCTCCTCTCCTTCCGGGTCTGGAGCTTCACAGGCACCATGTGTCTTTTTGACTGACGCCTAGGCTCAGGTGAGCTTCCCTGGTAGGCAACACTACAAAGGTATTGTCACAACTCATTGCTGGAGGAATTAAGGGAGCTCTGGTAGCATAGTGGCTAAGACACTTGCCTGCTAACCAGACAGCTGGCGGTTCAAACCCACCAGCCACTCCTCGGAAGGAAGGTTGGCCAATCCTACTTCTGTAGTGATACTGCCTTGGAAACCCAAGGAAGGGTCGCTATGAGTCGGGTTTGACTCTACGGCACATAACAACAACAACAACATGTGATATCAATGGGAAAGGACTCTCAGAAATCTGCACGTGGTTTCCTCTGAAATTAGCCCTTTGTGCTTTTTCCCTTTGTTAATGTTGCTTTGTATCCTTTCATTGTAATAAACTGTAACTGTGACTACAGTGACTTTGGAGTCTCCTAGGAAACAGCCAAACCTGGGGCTGATCCTGAGGACTCCTCACACAAAGGCAACACTGAATCTGGATGTTATTAAGGTTAAAAAAAAAAGAGTCCCTGGGTGGCACAAACAGTTAAGCACTCAACTACCGGGTGGAAGGTTAGCAGTTCAAGCCTACCCAGAGGCACCGTGGAAGACAGGCCTGGTGATCTGCTTCCAAAAGCAAAAGAAAACCCTATGGAGTATAGCTCTACTCTGCATATGTGGGGTTGCCATGACTCTGAACTGACTTGATGGCAACTAACAACAACAAGGTTAAAAAGAAAACAAACTGGTTTAACAAAAGGAAGATGAGCTGACAGGCTCTTAGCAAGCAATGTTTAAATTATTAAATAGGATCCTAATTCATTTCTATGTAGTAATATCCTTATAGGAGCGCTCTGGTAGCATAGTGCCTAAGGTACTTAACTGTTAACCAGAAGTGGTTCATATCTACCAGCCACTCCTCCAAAGGAAGGTTGGGCAATCTACTTCAGTAGTGATACCACCTCAGAAACCCAAGGAGGGGCTGCTATTAGTCAGGTCCAACTCAACAGCACATAACAACAACAACGATATCCTTATGCTCCTACATCCTGACACAACATTTACCACCAAGGAAAGGAGAGAGTGGTGTAAGAAGAAAGTACCACCCAGCCAGGCTTCAAACCAGGTGTTACCTACAAAAGCATGTGATTCCACAGAGTCCAATCAATGACAGAAGATCCATCAGCCCAAAGGACAAAGATCATCATATTCTAAGATCCTCCTAAAGCTACAGTTCTACCACCACAGAAAAAATTCAGGACAATGACACAGGAAAAAGATGTGAAAGGGAGCATGCTGTTACACAATAGGCACAGAGTGATCAGCTGATCATCAGTACTTACGTAACCTTTCTGTCTCTATCCTCACAGGACTTTTCAGATGATTCAATGAAATTTGAGTCCAGTGCAATGCCTCACAAATGGCAGCCTTCCAGCACACGGGGGCTACTGTCATTATCAGTCCTCTACCAACTGAAGGGTCTGTACTCATTTCCTATTGCCACTGTAACATTTACTACAAGCTTTGTGGCTTAAATAAAATCTATTATCTTTCAGTTCTGGCGGTCAGAAGTCCAAATTTTCCTTCACTGGGCTAGGATCAAGGCTTCAACAGGGCCACCCCCTCTCAAGGCTCCAGGGGAGAATTTGTTTCCTGCTTGTCCAGCTCTTCATGGCCACCAGCATCCCCTGGCTTGTGCCTCTTCATCCACCTTCAAAGAGCACCACTTCTACCTCCACTTCCACTGTCTCATCTCCTCTCTGTATCTCCAACATCCCTACATCTCTCTTTACAAGGATCCATGTGGTGACACTGGGCTCACTCGGATAATCCAGCATACTCTCCCCATCTAAAAGATTCCAAGGCTATATAAATCTTTACGGAAGCAGATCACCCAGTCTTCCACCAGTGGAGCAGCTGGTAGATTAGAACCACTGACCTTCTGGTTAGCAGTCAAACACCTTATCCACTACATCACCAGAGTTCCTTTTTGGGTTTTTGTTTGTTTTTCTCCCCATCTCAAGATATGTAACTTAATCACCTTCAGAAAGTCCCCTTTGCCCAGGAAAGTACTACATTCACAGATTAGGATGTAGACATCTTAAAAGGTATACACAAATGGGGAGAGATTCGCCATGTGAAGATCACCAAGGAACAGAGGGATTCCAGGGATACAGAAGGATCTTGCCCAGCAGCCCAGAGAGACAATCTTTCCCTATAGTAGTGCCCTGAATTCAGACCTCCAGCCTTTTGAACTGTGAGGAAGTAGACTTCTTCCCTTTAAAGCCTCCCCTCGTGCTTCTGTTACAGCAGCACCAAGAGACTAGGACAGTCTCTCAGAGAAAGGGGCAGCAGGGAGTAGGAGAGGCTTCAGAGAGCAGCAGATGGTGGGGAAACGCTACCTCATCAGTGAGACAGCTGCCTCAGCTTTGAATGAACAAGAAGTCAATCCAGAAGGGAGAGGGATGCACAGGGAATTCCGGATGGATCTGAGAAAGTCCTCATGCCCTTGGCCTGCTTCTCAAATAAGGAGGGCCTGGAGGAAAGTGCCCTGCCCACACTGGGGACTCTGGCCAGTTCTCACCTGGACAAGTGCTTCGAGGACATCCTCTCTCCAGAGTCCATGGCTCCTCCCCTTGCTCCAACAGGGAGATGACCTCAGACTTGGTGAGCTCATTCCCTATAGAGGCAGGAAAAACACAGCACTCGTGTCACGTGGCCTGGGACAGCTGTAGAACAATTCTGTCATCTGCTGCTCTACTGTGACCTGTCACTTGTACAGAAGCAGCACAGTCCCTCCCCCATCATATTCCACAAGCATTAGAAATTTCTCCCCTGGATCCCAGCACCCAAGGCCATTTTAGCCCTCCAGAGACCTCCAATGGAGGCACTGAAGTGTGAACAGCCTTGTTTCCATGGCCAGCACCTGCCTTACCCACAGAGAGTAGGTGCCTGAAGGTCTCCAGCATCACATCGCGGTACAAGGTCCTCTGAATAGGGTCCAGCTGCCCCCACTCCTCTTGGGAAAAGTCCACGGCCACGTCCTTGAAGGTCACTGGTTCCTAAAGGGATACATATGTTCTTCCTCAAGCTGGGCCCCTCCTCCAGTGTTTACTAGGGACGGAGTGAAGCTGAGAGGAGAAGGGAGGCGGCTAGTTGCAGAGGAAGTGCCCTGGCTGTGCTCAACATTCCGAATGGCACAGGCCAGGTCTCACTAGGAGCCACCCAAGACCCCATGCTTGGGATGCACGCTTAGGGAATTAACCCATCCCTGTTGCCATCAAATGTATTCCCACTCACAGTGCCCCTACAGGACAGAGTAGAACTACCCCACAAGGATTCCAAGGCTTAAATCTTTATGGAAGCAGGCTGCCTCATCTCTCCCCCATGAAGCAGCTGGTGGAGCTGAACCACCAACCTTTCAGTTAGCAGCCAAGCACTTAGCCGTTGTACCACCAGAGTTCCTTTAGAAATGAGCTTCCTTTAAAAACCACTGTGAAAATGAGCAGATCTCTCCAAAGACTCCTGCCCAATTCATCTAACAGCGAGGGCGGCCAGCACTCCCACTGGGGCAATGTCCTCTTCAGCACTGGAAACTCAGACACTTAACATGAGTCCCTGGGTGGTGCAAATGGTTAAGCACTCGGCTACCGGCAAACAGGCTGACAGTTCAAACACACTCAGATGTGCCTCTGAAGAAAGGCCTGGTGATCTGTTTGCAAAACCAAAGTCACTGCCATGGAGCCAGATCCCACTCATAGACCCTTCCTTGGGTTTCTGAGGAGGTATCACTATAGAAGTAGATTGCCCAACCTTCCTTCCGAGGAGTGGCTGGTGGGTTTGAACTGCCAGCCTTCTGGTTAGCAGTCAAATGCCTTTAGGCACTAACCCTGAAAACCCTATGGAGCAGTTCTACCCTGCAACACATGGAGCCACCATGAGTCAGAATCGACTGCACAGCGACAACAAAGCCTTGGACCTGGGTGAAAGCAGATGTACGCCCAGAGGCTACAAGCCCCAGCTGCTGGCCAGAGACCCTGGGGCTGGAACCTGTGCTCTTCAGCATGTGGACCACAGCCCGGAAGGCGATCTGAATACTGACTGGCTGTCTTCCTAGCCGAAGATGGAAGAGTCCATTCCCAGATTATCTCCACCCCAAAAGCTGGAGCTAAAGGTAAGACGGCCTGGGTCCAGGACAATCAGTTGCTCTTAGCAGATCTTGAGTTAAAGTAGCCAAAATTGAAATAGGAAGAAAAGACCCAGGAATATTCCACTAGGGCACCTGAAGGGAGGCAAAGCTGAAAGTGAAGAGGACTTGTAGCACTTATTGATGAAGATCAAAGATTGCAGCCTTCAGTCTGGATTACAAATCAATCTAAAGCAAATAAAAATTCTCACAACTGGACCAATAAGCAACATCATGATAAAGGGGGAAAAGATTGAAGCTGTCAAGGATTTCATTTTATTTGGATCCACAATCAACACCCATGAAAGCAGGAGTCAGGAAATCAAACAACATACTGCATTGGGCAATCTGCTGCAAAAGACCTCTTTAAAATGCTCCATAGCAAAGATGTCACTTGGAGGAGTAAGGTGTGCCTGACCCCAGCCATGGTGTTTTCAATCACTTCATATGCATGCAGAAGCTGGGCCATGAGTAACAAAGACCAAAGAAGAATTGATGCCTCTGAATTACAGTGTGGGTGAAGAGTACTGAATACACCATGGACTTCCAGAAGAACACACAAATCTGTCTTGGGAGAAGTGCAGTCAGGATGCTCCTTAGAAGCAAGGGTGCTGAGGCTTCTTTCCTACACTTTGGACATGTTACCAGAAGGACCAGTTGCTGGAGAAGAGGAGGCCCTTCAGCGAGGTGGACCGACACAGGGCTGCAACAATGGGCTCAAACAGCAACAACTGTGAGGATGGCCTTCTGTTGCACACGTGGTCACCAGGAGTCAGCACCGACTCAACGACACCTAACAACAACTAGAAGGGAAGGAGGGTCATAGCCCAAGTCTGATTTTTGCAATGGACGTGCC
>NW_006922281.1:575265-579317 GCF_000298275.1 Orycteropus afer afer | reverse complement strand
TGGTGCAGTTCCACTCTGTCCTCTAGGGGCGCTGTGAGTCGGAATCAACTCCATGGCAGTGGGTGTGGTGGGCTTTGCTTCCATAAAGACTGACAGCCTTGGAAACCCTGTGGGCAGTTCCACTCTGTCACATGGAGTCGCTATGAGTTGGCAGAACACAAAATACTAGTTGTTCAATGTTACAAGTGTTACTCCATCCATCTACCCAAACCCTTCCCTTCCACCTTTACAGGGAGTTTAGGAGAAAAGGCAGAAACTGGTTCTGCTAAAACTCAAAATCATAAAAGACGACCAGGTTTACTGGTCTGATAAAGCCTGATGAGACCCCCGAGACTATGGCCCCTAGTCGCCCTTCAGGTCTGGAACTGAATTCACTCCTATAACGTCCAGCCAAACAACAGGCATACAAGGTGAACACTTACGTCACGTAGATACAGTCCCTAGAATGATCAATCATGAGAGAACAGAAGGGCAGTGTTTGTACAGGGAGATAGCTTGGAGGAGCAGGAGTGCATAGGAAAGAAGGACACGGGGAAGAGGCAACCACAGGGAGGAAGTGAGATGAGAGCTGTTACACTGTCGGGAATTACAGTCAATGTCGTAAAGAAAATGTGTATGAACTGCTGTATGGAAAATGAATTTGCTCCATAAACTTTCACCCAAATTACATTAAAAAAAAAAGAAAAAGAAACAGAAACTGGTTCTGCTCCATGGGCTCCCTTACCCCAGGATCAACTTTGCTGACACTCCAAGAGCTCCGCCTCTTGAAGCCCGAAGAAGTCGAGCCAACCTCCTGCCCGTGACTAAGCCACCACCTCTGTATCCCACCTTCTCGGAGAGCACGTGCGACCAGAGTCCTCTCTCCAGTACTGGCCCATCCCCACTCAACAGCCTACACAAACGTCCCTGTTTCTCCTGCAGCCGCCAGCAGCCCAGCACCCAGACAGTCAAGGACTCCACCCGGTCTCCTCCCTCATTTTCCAGCTTCACCCAGCTGCGGGCCCTTCTCCACCCTCATTACCTGTGTTTCCATTTCTTGGCATTTGGAAATTTTTCTTTATATTCATTATTTTTGTTGATCTACATGGAAGCACTTGGGAAGAATGGGCAGGCATTACACCTACTCCTCACTGATCCAACAGTTTGCATTGATGACAATAGTGAAAAAAAAAAAACCTAACTATTTTGCCCATTAACGACATCTGTCTGGTAGTAATGAGTGCTGAGGTTTAAGGTGAAAGTAACCTGGCTGTGATGGTTAAGGTTATGTGTCAACTTGGCTGGGCCTTGATTCTCTGTGGTTTAGCAGTTAAGAGATGGTGTAACTTGGCAGTTGCGTAATGATGCAGTCATCCCCCACTCTGATCTGATACGGTCACTCTCTATTTTCACGTAGAGCCAATGTTCATACAAAGACCAGGACTTTGGAACCCAGCCATGTCAGTAAGTGATACGGTCACTCTCCATTTTCACGTAACACCAATGTTGACACAAAGACCTGGACTTTGGAACTCGGCCGTGTCAGTAAGTGAGCAGTGGGTGTGATTATGATCCTTACATTCACCATGCTCACTAAGATCCCTGATGCCTTGGGGTCACTAAGCCATCTTCATCTCCCTGGCCCTCCTGCAGCATTTTCACAACTGCTAAGCACACCTCTGCTCTGAAGCTCTGCCCAGCTTGGGCTCATCAACACCAGAGTCTTGGCTTCATTACAGAACTGCCCACCCTGCAAACTTCTCTACACTGGCTGCTCTGCACGGTTTGCAACGTCATTTCAGTGAAGAGCAGCCGAGTGCACAGAGCCTAAGTGTGCACACAGCCTGGTGCATTCTCACAGATACTACACTCACACAACCAGCTAGGAGGCCATGTTACTTGCTGGGGAGCTTCCGCCCCTGTGTTCCTCTCAGGCTACATAAGCTCTCGGGGAGTGGCATCTACTTAACTGGCTTCAAAGTTCACCCAACACTAACCAGGCCCTAACGCACATCCTAGTGTTTCTGTCTACTGAGCCACTAATTCGTCTCCCACTGCTCCTAAGACACCAATGGAAAGACCACGCTGTTGCTGGGTGACAGCTAGTCGACTCTCCCTCCTGGCAACGCTGTGACAGAGGAAAATGGCTCCCTGGCGTTTGCATGGTTGCAACCTTTTGGAAGCAGATCGCCAGGCCTATTTTCCGAGGCACCTCTGGGTAGGTTCGTAACGCCAAGCTTTTGGCTACTGGTCAAGCACTTAACCATCTGCTCTGCCCAAGGACTCCTGGAATAGCCACACACACACTTAGAAGGGAAAGAGTCAGAGATGCAGGTGGAGGGAAATCATTAGAGGTGAGCGTGCAACCCCCAACAGATGGCTGGGCATTGACAGTCGATGGCTGCTAAGCCACAGGTGGAAGACAGACAGGGGATTGTATAACAGAGGAGTCAGGCTGGCAAGACCCCCAGCCACTAACCCGTCTTAGGATCAAAACCAGGACAACCAGGCATCCTGAGCCTTCAGAAGCCACAACACAAAGGGCCCAGCACCCGTGTATGCTCTTGCCAAAACACCACACCTGAGTCTACTCAGTGCCCCTCCGGCTTACAGAGACGCAGGGAAGGAGGCCCTTACTTGTGACTTCACACAGTACAATGAGGCGGACCCACAAGACAAACTGCTGGTGTCCTCAGCACACAAAGCACATGCAACATGGGGCCTTGTCTGTATCCTGATCTGAACAAGGCAGCTGTCAAACTGCATTCTGGGGGCAATCAGAGGAAGCTGAGCAGACTGTACTGTGGATATGAGGGAATTCCTATCCATTTCAATGCGTGTGATAAAAGTACTGTGGTTATGTTTTTAAAGCTTAAATCTTAGATACGTACAAAGAAGTACAGACGAAATGACAGGACACCTGCAATGTGCTTTAAAATACTCCAGTTTTTAAACAAAAAGAGGCATATGAGGAACAGATAAAAACAGGCGGACTGCCTCAACGTGGAGGCTTGAAGATGGTGAACGTAGGGGTTGTGGGAGCTGCAAAATGGCACCCAAAGATGTCCACGTTCTAATTTCTGAAACCTGTGAACCCACTGCCATCGAGCTGATTCTAACCCACAGCACCACAGAGGACAGAACGGAACTGCCCACAGGGTTTCCAAGGCTGTCATCTTTATGGAAGCCGACTGTCTCACCTTTCTTCGCTGCAGTAGCTGGGTTCAAACTGCCCACTCTCAGTTAGCAGCCAAGCCAGGGCTCCCATGGAGCCTGTGACTATCACCCTGTATCACAGAAGGGACTTGACAGATGTCATTAGGGATCTTCACATGCAGAGATTGTCCCAACGGATCCGCTGTCATCACACACTCCCACCAGGTGCTACCATTCAGCCCTGACTCCGAGCGCTCAACCCCGTGGTGTCAGAGTAGAACCGTCCTCAGAGGGTTGTCAACAGCTGAGCTTTCCTCCAAGGTGCCTCTGGGTGGACTCGAACCTCCAACCTTTGGTTACCAGCCAGGCACGTGCAGCATCTGCAGCACCCAAGATCTCCTACGCAATTGCTAGGGTTCTGATAAGTGAAAGAGGGAGGGAGGGAGGCAGGATGGCTGGAGCCAGAGGGGGAGCTGTGATAACAGAAGCAGGGGCTGGAGTGACGTCCTGCAGGTGGAAGAGGGGCTGGGAGAGCAGGCCGCCTGTGGCAGCTGAGGAAGGCAGCAGTGATGCGGATTCTCCCTCGACCCTCCCAAAGGAACACCACCTCTCACCCCCTAATTTAGACTTCTGACCTCAGAAACGGTCAGAAAACGAGTCCTGCTGTGGTAAACCACTCCGCTTGTGGCCTTTTGTTACAGTGGCGACAGAGAGCCAATACAGGTTCATGCTCTACTCTTGTGTTTAAAAACCTCCTAAATAAAGAGTTAAAAGGGAAAGGAAAACAGATCGCCACATATCTCCCTGCCAGTGCGGAGAAGGGTCCACGGCACCGGCGTCCTCAGGTTTCTACAGACAGAGCAGGTGAAGCTCAGCCGACAGCCAGCAGCGGCAACTCCCGTCCCACACGCCGAGGG
>NW_006922281.1:564309-571304 GCF_000298275.1 Orycteropus afer afer | reverse complement strand
AAAAAAAAAAAAAAAAAAAAAGGAGTCAATAAACAGCAACCATTAACAAAAATGAACATATTTGACAAAAACGTACCAAAAACCACATGACAAATATCACATCGCAAAGTTAAAAACAAGCTTGGACTGGGAGAAGGCAATCCAGACGGCACAGAATGTGGATCACAGAACGTGGATCACAGAACGTGAAGAGAACAGGATGCGCGTGGATGCCCTGCTGCAGTGGGTCAGAGCCCACAGAGAACTAGTGAGCACGAGAGACGTGGTGGGAGGAGGGGAAGGGAGAGAGATGGCCAGAAACACACGAGAACACGTTCACCTCACCAGCAGTCAACAAAATGCAACTTAAAATAATAACGCCGTACATCGCCTTAGCATTGATACATGCGAGAACTAAAGGTATGCAAGCGCCGAGGGTCAGCAAGGATGCAGATGGAAGAGAATGGGATTACCCTGGCATGAGCCAGAATGAGAACACAACCCTACCATCCAGCAAAACTAGGCCAGGGGTCTGCCTAGACAAACACGTGCACGTGCACAAAGCGACACGTACAAAAAACATTCACGACGCTCTGGCTGGAACAGCAAGAAAAAACTGGGATGCCCGTCAATGAATTCGGCCCCCATCTGTCACCACGGATGGATCTCCAACTTGACCTTGAATGCACAAACTGTAGAAAAGTCACCTACACTTTTAAATAAATAATACACGTGTATGTATATTACACCCAACCTTTACTATCTATGTAAGAGTATAAAACGGGTTAGCTGAGTCCACAGCAAACCCCCAGAGCCACTGCTCCAGGGCAGGAAGAGAACCAGCGGGGATTAGTTTAAAAAACAAGAGGAAAGCAAAATAAGACAAAACGTGCCAACTTGTCATTCCAGGTGACCGCAACAGGTCTGCTCGACTCTTCTTTGTACTTTTGGGATGTGTCAAAACACAGTTTTAATAAACGGCAACATTTCTAGCACTGAGAACACCAGCAGCCTGAGGGGTGCTCAGGGCCACCAGGCGAGCTCTCAGCCGAGGGCAGGGGAAGGTGCAAAACCCAAGGCTGGAGGTAGGCGGCAGGAAGCCCCCCGGGAGACATGCACAGAGCCTATGGCCATCTGCACCAGTGAGTTCTTGGTGGCTGCTCCGGGAGGAAACGCTGGCTTGAGCATGGGATCTGGTTTGGGGTGACAGTGGCAGGCCATCACAGCCGGGTGGCTGGAGGTATGCCCTCACTGGCTGAAGCCCCTTCCTGCATCACCTGCCACAGTGAACTGCAGGTGTGCAGATGCAGGTCCCTCAACGGTCTCGGCAGACACAGGACCCCCATCTGGGCCTCCTAAGGCACCCAGAAGCGTGGGTCTCCTCACTGCTGCTTGTTCTCCAGGGCTGACCGCTCGAGGACACCGGCTTCACCTCGGGCAGGGCTCGCTCGCGTTTGTTATGTCAATACTTCCGCCCAAGCTCTTCACTAAGCAGAAGGAAAACATAGCCAGACTGTGCCCAGCCCTGAGCCCACGGGGGCCAGTTGCTGCCCTGGCCTCTGAGGTGCATGGTGCTGGGGCTGCAGTCACCTTCGCTGCAGCATCAGGATGGATCAGGAAACTCGGGGAGGCTAGCTGGGGCTTCTAGACGGGCTGGGAACATACAACATTCCCCATTCCCCAAAATTACGGGATCCAGGCTCCCACTAGTAGGAAATTCACTATCGAACGTGTTTTAAAGAACGGCCAAGATTCAGATAGTGAGGGATGGCAGTACTTGATGCTTTCACCAGGCAAATGTTTTATTTCAGTGAATGTTTAACTTGGAGGGAATGAGAGAGACACACAGGTCTCACTGTGTTACTGGGTGACCCTGCTAGTGTTTGAAATATCGGCACAGCCTCCAGCCTCACAGCAACAGGCAAGCCTGGTCCACCACAGTAGGACCAACTGACAGACGGGTGGTAGCATGCTACTGAAGGCCTCGCTGAATTCAAACCCACGAGTCAAGTCTCAAGCGAGCGTGGGGAGGGGCCGGGAGCAGGTTCTCAGAAATCACAATCTGCAGACTCCAGAGCGTGTTGTTACTTTAATTCTCTTTATTTTCTCTGCGGTTAGTAGCGGGGTCTCCTAGTAGCAGGGTCTCCATAGTCCTCTACTGCAGCTAACTCCTACTGCCCACTGTCTCAGAACCATCTTTCAGCCGAGCCTAGCCTCCCTGCTGGAACTGTTCTCAGTTCTGCAAGTCACTGTATAGTGTAACAGCAGTAAATGTCATAGCACCAAGTTCTGAGGCCAGACAACCACCACCCTCACTACGCTCTGGCCCTGTGCTTCCTGGGGACAGCAGCCCTGCCAGGAGACAACAACATACTTAAAATGGAAGACATCACCAGCCTTAACTCTGCAGTTATTTATTTATTTTAACTTTGGGAGGCAGGTATAAAGTTAGGGAGAGACTTTATTAATGTTTTTACATCATGCTATTTTACCTTCCTATAACTCATTATCTTAACTTCCCTAAAATACTAACGAAAGGAGTTTCTCATCTTCAGAGTTGGATAATTACTCACTAGAGGAAATGCAAATCTGATGAATTGAGAAACGGAGATTACAATCTCTCACTTAGAAAACCCAAGAAACACAGAACAAAATTGAGAGAGCGGCCACTGGGTCATAGAAGGGAACGAAGCACTGACCCATGCTACAACAGGAATGAAGCCAGGTAAAAAGGACCCCGTATTATAAGATTCCTTTGATATGAACTGTCAGGGGCGGCAAATTCACAGAGACAGAGAGTGGCTGGCTGCTGGGGCTCAGGGAGACAGAGGGAGGAGTCCTGCTTGCTGGACACGGGGATTCTTTGGGGGATGGTAACGTCCTGCAGAAACACCAAGGAGAGGGCTGCACGACTGTGGACACAGGGGAACCACTGGGCCGTACACGTTCACGGGTGAATCTTCAGGTATGTGAGTTACAGCTCAATTGAAGAGGAAAAAAAACTCACTACCGTTGAGTCGATGTGACTCATAGCGATCCCTCCTTGGGTTTCCGAGGGGGTATCTCTACGGAAGTAGATTGCCCAACCTTCCTTCCGATGAGTGGCTAGTGGGTTTGAACCACCAGCCTTCTGGTTAGCAGTCAAGTGCCTTAGGCACCATGCTACCAGAGCTCCCCAGCTCAATGACGCTGTTACAAAAACAGTTTTTCTTACAGGCAGCTCTCTCTGGGGAGGAAGCCCAGGGAGAAGGGAGATAACACTCTCCCACGTCACCTCTGCTGTCCACTTTCCCATCGCCCTCTTGGAAGCTCCACTCTGACTTTCTCACACCTCTTGGGTCTTCCTCCCGTCCCCAGCCCCTGCGGCCCTGGCAGTCTAAAGCCTAAAACACCAACCTGCTCTTGACAGCCCACTTCCCCCACACCCCGTGCCAGAGGGAGCTTGCCAACCACTTTCCACACAGACCCTGGTACCTCCTGGACAGTGGTCACCACCAGGGTGGGCCCCGCTCCAGAGCAGGCCCTCAGGCCCGGGGGAGATCCTCCGGGACTCTGCAACCCCCATCGAACGGGGTCAGCCCTTCCCAGGCACTGGCTGTGCAGTACACACTCCGCCCCTCAAACACGCCCCATGGTGCTACAAGAGCCCAGACCCTGGGTCTCCGTGCCGTGCCCACCCTTTGGCTCTTGGCTAGGTGCTCTGTGTCTGCAGGCAGCCTCCCTCCCACAGTGACAGAGCCCCACCTGCCGTGTGCCCCCACCAAACTCTGCAGATGCTACCCACCTCCCCATGTACCACGGTTCCACAGACCTCCCTTATGTGTCTCAGGCTTCTGTGTTCCACGAGGCCAGAGCTGAGCCAGCAAGCCTGGAAGGGGGTGGGGAGCTGCTCAGCACAGGGGCTCAGACCCAGTCCTGTTCCCTCAGAGCACGGAGCTTACTGCACAGGCTCAGCCCAGGCCAGGCACCGACCTCAGGAGGGAAGACGGACAAGTGAGGGGAGGGGACTGCCCCATCCCCAGAGACCACCCCAAGCACAGCGGGGTCCAGGAGCGCAGGTCTGGCTGACAGAGAAGCTCCAAGTCCTGTGGAACAGTTACACTCTCCCGAGCGGAGCTCCGGAAGCCGGCAGATCAGGTAAACTTGTGGCTGGCTTCCTCACTGCCCAAGTTTAGCTCTTATAAACGAGGAGCCACACTGACTGGGGTGGCTGGGGGACCTGGATGCCTACCATTTGGAAACGAGAGGCCGGCCCCTCAGGCAACACTGGATGACCTGTCTCACCTGGACCTGGTCTGCCGAGAGCCAGGCGGTCCTCTCCTCCTCAGGGGTCCCCCCAACAGGCCAGGCAGGATACAGAGCTGAGGGAAAAGAGAGAAGTCACAGGGCAGCTCTCCCTCCTAGAAGGGACACCCATAGGCCATCTTCTTGGAGCATTCAGAGGGGGACAGCCCCTACCTCTCCCCCTTGGGCAAGGGAAGAAACCCCCTTTCCTATACTGCAGGTGAAGGAAAAGGGGGCTCAGAGAAGGTAAGGAACCTGTCCAGGCCCAGAGCTGTTCACCATCCCCTCTACAGTGCAAGGCACCATCTGAGAAGCAGGCCTGGGCTCGGCCTCAACCCACATGGCAGCCCATTCTGCCCTGCTTTTGTCCTCAAGCGCCCACCCCAGGAGGCGTCACCTTCACTCTATCCCCCAGGAGAGCTTCTTGATCGCCCCTGTTCCAACTCTATTCCCAGACAGATCTCAACCAGGTCCCTCTGCCCTAAATACTCACCTGGCTCCCTGGCTCTGACCCCTGGCTGTGGCAGGTCACTGCTGGGAGAGGCCACGCCACGCCAGGTGATGGGGACACAGGATGTGGACTCAGCCCAGGAGGCCCATGGGCTGATGGCCGCCATCCCCCAGGACTGGTCTGTAAGGGCACCTGCATAACAGGATTGGGTTAGGACAAGGCAAAGAAAGACACCATGATACCAAACCTGGTAACTTGAGGCAAGAAAATAAAAAAGGCGGCCTTTCCACTAATGAGTGCCATAAACAGAGACGTAGGCATGTTAAAAAACTCCAAAATAAGACACTAGATTTATACCAGAAATGCACAGCTGTGTCACACAGCAAGATGATGTAGCCACAGAGCCAGGAGGGACAGAATCCTCCACAGCTGAAAAGGTAACAGATAAATACAACAGTCACCTAGTTTTTCAAAGATAACGAGTAAGAGAAGGACACTTCCTTGCTGTGTTTAACAAATCAATAGCCAAAACCACACTATTACTTAACATTCTTTTGAATTGCACACATGCTGTAAAAGTGAAATTTGAAAAAAGGTGAAAAGTAGGGGAGTGGTAGAGAAAACATTTTGGTTGTACATTCTGACTGTTTTCTGAGAAATTCCACAAAGCAACAGATACCCTTAAGAGAGAGAAAACTTCTCAAGAGCAACTCTAAAATATACAAAAATTATACTTTCTTTTATACTGATTTTCACATTTCACCAAAAATCAAACTTTTTGATCCCCCTCAGTTCCAGTGCTGTCCCTAAACCCTCCACCCCTCCTTAGCTCTGACCCCTGGCCCAAGGAGATACTACAGAGGCCCACCTCAGGGCCCTCAAAGACACAAGATGTAGACTCACCCCAGGAAGCCCACGGGTTGATGGCCGCCATCCGCAGGACTGATCCACAAGAGGAGTGCCCAGGAAGATGTGATTCACGTGATACCAACCTAATGACAAAAGTGAAAATAATACAGGTGTCCTACCTCACAGAAGACTCATGAAGGACAAAGAAGGGACCCCAGCCCCAGAGGCAAGAAAACACACCTAGGGAACCTGACAAGGAAACATAACTTAAATGTAACAACAACAGCTTCCCAAAGAGAAAAGAAGGATCACTTGAATAAGATGAAAAAAAGCAAAATCTTGGAAGAGAGGGTGTAAATCTGTCAGCCACTGTCAAGTAAATTTATAGGCTTAAGAGGCAGCCAGGCAGCACTTTTCAGATGATTTGACAGAAATCATTGTAAATCCACCTGCTCTACTCATAACGCTGGTAGGAATATAAAATGGGGCAGACACTGAGGAAAAGTTTGGCAGTTCCTCAAAAAGTTAAACAAAAAGTTACCATGTGACCCAGCAATTCCACTCACACAGGGGTGTGTGTGAGCGTGTGTGAGCGTGTGTGGCACCTGTATATACAGTGAAACCTCTGCGAGCCAGAACTTGCCCACACGGCACTGTTTTTTTTGGGTTTTGCAAGTTTTTCACCTTTGACAGATTGCACTCTTACCACTTTTCTAGCACTTTAGTGGAAAACGTCTGCTTTTTCCTTCTCTGACAGGCTTCCACAAGTTTTACTATGTATCTCCAAGAGAAATGAGAACATATGTTCAAAGAAAAACCGGTACATGAATGTTCATGGCAACATTATTTGTAATTGCTAAGAAAGTGGAAGCAACTCAAAGATCCACCAGCTGACAAATACACAAAATGTGGTCTATGCGTACAATGGAACAGTATTCAGTCAGCAAAAGGAACCTCGCAAACGCTGCGCCAAGTGAAGGAAGCCTGACCCTAAAGTCGGGTATGGACTGAGCCTGTTTGTATGTGACGCGTACAACAGGCAAATCCAGATACGAACAGCAGAAGAGTGAATGCCAGGTGCCTCGGGCGTGGGAAGTGTGGGACTGGTAACGGGATGGGTTTCTTCGGAGAGTGAAAAACGTACGTTACAGTAATCAGGGTTGCACAGCACTGCCAGTGCACTCAAATCGCCCAACTGGACACTTTAAAATGGTTAAAATCCTGAATTTCACGTTACAATGAATGTCATCGCAAAAAACAAAACCACCCCTCTACCTGCAGGACACGCAGGCGCAAGCCTCCGTCTCCTCTGGGAAGCCGCGCAGGCCTGCGCGCGCCACACAACGGGAGGCCGAGGCGGCGACAGCGGGCGCGCAGGTGCCCGGAGCGCGGGTCCGCGCCCAAACCCTCGGCTGCCCCCCGCGCGGCGCCC
>NW_006922281.1:562687-564209 GCF_000298275.1 Orycteropus afer afer | reverse complement strand
CATGAAGGGCTCTGGACAGCTCGCTGCCACATCTCCTGGCCATCACTCCACCTCACGAGCAGTGCTCCCACAGCTTCACATTCCTATCTGGACAGCCCCGCCCTGAGGACTCAGGATATGGGAGGTTCTCAGGATGGCGGGGTGAGTGGAGACACCCCAAGTTAAGGCCTCGGGATTCTGACATGAGAGAACAGAGCCTGGGTCCTGACAGACAGCTCCCTACCCAGGTAACCAGAGGGAGAACTGGTGGGGGACACTGCCCATTCAGACCCCCGGGGCAGAGAAAGAGAGAGAGCAGGGAGGTATGTAGGGGGCAGGCACCGATCGCCAACCAGACCCGAGCAGCTGCAGGAAAGCAGGACTCCCCTCTCAAACCCGGAGTCCCAGCTCTTCTTCAGTACATGGTAAATGCCGCCAGACCGGAGAACCCTGGGGGTGCAGGGAGCCCGTCATGCACGGGAGAAGGAGCAAACTCAGGGGTGAGAGGACACAGAATCCAGGTAGCAGCCACATTCAACTTTCAGAGAGCTGCCAATACTGTGTGTGGATTCAGAGACTGGAGCGGCGTTCTAGGACAAAGTGGCGTAGGATGCTGCCAGGGAGGTCTCTGATAGAACACCAAGGTGCTCTCAGAATGCAGATGAGGTCCAAGGTACAGTGGTCACCTCAGGGGACCCACTGTCTGATAGAAGGGCCTGGAAAGAGCTCTGAGAATACAGACGGGGTCCAAGACATAGCCGTCACCTCAGGGGACCCACTGTCTGACAGAAGGGCCTGGAAAGAGCTCTGAGAATACAGACGGGGTCCAAGGTACAGTGGTCACCTCAGGGGACCCACTGCCTGATAGAAGGGCTGGGCAAGAGCTCTGAGAATACGCAGACGGGGTCCAAGACATAGCCGTCAGCTCAGGAGACCCACTGTCTGATAGAAGGGCCGGGCAAGAGCTCTGAGAATACACAGACGGGGTCCAAGACATAGCCATCAGCTCAGAGGACTCTGTCCGACAGAAGGGCCTGGAAAGAGTTCTAAGAATATGAGGACAGGGTCCAAGACACGGACGGCGGTCAGCTCAGGGGACCCACTATCTGATAGAAGGGCCTAGAAAGAGCTCTGAGAGTATGCAGGCTGGGTCCAAAACACAGCCGTCAGCTCAGGAGACTCTATAACCCTTGTGTGACAGAAGGGCCTGGAAAGAACTTTCAGAACATGGACGGGGTCCAAGACATAATGGTCAGCTCAGGGGACCCACCCTCTGACGGAAGGGCCAGGAAAGAGCTCTGAGAATATGCAGACGGGGTCCAAGACACAGCCGTCAGCTCAGCAGACACCGTCTGACAGAATCCTCCAGAAAGAGAATGTAAAGGAAAAGGTCAGGAGGAAATTATTTTTTAAAAGACAAGGTTTCTTTAAAAGGAGTCAATAAAGATACATAGACCAATGGAATAGAATTGAGAACCCAGATATAGATCCATCGACCTATAGTCAGCTGATCTTTGACAAAGGCCCCAAATCCATTAAATGG
>NW_006922281.1:552515-555563 GCF_000298275.1 Orycteropus afer afer | reverse complement strand
GCCGTCCACGCAGGAACGTGACCGGCTCCAGCCAGACACACCTGCGAGGATAAAAGGGGGTGGGGCCCGTTAACGGGCTCGAGGGCGTCCTCCTCACGCGCTGCCTGGGCTCTCGGCCATTCAATTCTCCGGGGACCTCCTGGCCGCCCGCCTCAGCTCTCCTCCGCCATCCTCGACGCAGACACCATGCTTCAAACAGCAAGCGGCCGGCCTCACCTGGTTCGCGGCCGGCCCGCCACGCCTTGGGGTCGCCTCTCCGGGGCCGTACGGCTTTTGTCCTGCGCCGAGGTCCGAACCGGGCAGCTCGGGGCCCCTGAGCGCGGCCTCGGGACAAAGGCGCAAGGATGACGACCCCGGACCTATGCCAGGCCCGATGTGCGCGGCTCACCGGGGTTCGTGCAACCCGGCGAGATCGCAAGGCCGGGGAAGGGTCACGGGCAGGCAGCCGGAGGGTCGGATTGACGAAGGGGGCCGACAGTCACGGGGAACAGATGGGGGAATGGACAGGCGCCGGGCGTGTACGACTCGCTTCCGCGCGGCGCTGGCCCGGACTGCAGGCGTTCGCCTCTATTCGCCCACCCCCGCGACCCTCCGAGTGCTCGGTGGCTGCGGCTGCCCCTCGGCCTCACTTTGGCCGCGGACAATGGCGGCCGCTTTCCCGGCATCAACCAGGGACGCACTCCTGAGGCTACTGGGAGTTGTAGTTCCGGCCGGCGGCGGGCGCGTGCTCATTTCCTGTTTCAGCCGGAAGCGCCCTCCCATGAAGACGCCCCGGACACAGGCAGGTTCGTCCCGAGTTCCGCCTCCGCGGCGCTGAGGACTGGCTCTAGCCCACTGTATCCGAGGCGGTGGGAGACGGGCGGTGCCGTCCGGGACCTGGCCCACTCTTCCCCACCGCCGCTTCCTGGCTGGTAGGGCTTGCGTAAGTCGTGGCACTGCAAACCTCAATTTAACAATTTAACATTTATGGTGCAAGTGGTTAAGCGCTGGCTGCTAACAAAAGGTTGGCTTGACCCCACTCAGCGGCTCCACAAGACCTGGCTAATCACAGCCTTAAAGATTCCCAAAACCAAAAACCAAACGCGCTGCCGTCGAGTCAGACCCGACTCATAGCGACCCCTCCTTGGGTTTCAAAGGCGGGATCTCTACGGAAGTAGGCTGCCCAAGCTTCTTTCTGGGGAGTGGCTGGTGGGTTTGAACCGCCAGACTTGTGGTTAGCAGTCAAATGCCTTAGGCACTACGCTACTAGAGCAGCCTACAAAATCCTCTGGCTGTCACATAGGGTCGCTGTGAGTCGGATGCCGAGGAGGGATGAAAAGAAGCAGAGAGAAGCCCTGGGCTCCAACATCCACCCACCGCCACCCTCCAGGTCCCTGGAGGGTCCCCAGCAAGAGGCTTACTGATACCTCTTGGGGGCCTCTCGGAGCTGCCTGCCAGACTGCATAGGAGTGACTTTCGCCTAGAGCTGCCCTGGTCACCAAGCCCCTGCCTCCTTGTTGCTCACTGTCCTTTCTGCCCATCCGTCTGTCCACCCTCGTTGCAGCCACTGATAGGGTCTGAGCTGGGCTGGGTGGCTTCCAAAGGCTTGGAGGCTCTGTGCGGAGATGGACCACCTCACATCTCCGACATTTAGGAGGGGGCTCTGGGCTGGCCCAAGGCGACTGAGGCAGGTCAGACCTGTGTCTGTCCCAGAAAGATACAGTGTATGTATGGAGAGGACAGATGAGTGAAGAGAAATACGGTAAAGTGGCCCATGCTGAGACTGGGTGTCTGCGTGGGGCACAGAAAACCAAAAGATCAGCTCAGTGTGGGAGCGGGGACAGGTGGCCCAGAATAGGCATCGACTGATGGAAGACACTTAAGCTGGGTCATGGAAGAAGGGTGGGTACCGACAGGTGGAAGAGGTGGTTGAGGCTCAGGAGCAGCACGTTAGGAGAGAAATAAGCTGCTTAAAGCAGCTGGACTGGAGACTATCAGAGACTGACAAGGGGATGAAAGAGAAGGGTGGGAGGCATGGGACACACCTTTTATGCTGTAGATTACAAGGAACCACTGGTGGGTTTTGAGAGAGAAAGTGATAAGCTCATATATGAGTTTGTAGGATTAGTCTGGAAGCCAATGTAGAGGAAGGACTGTAGGAGTGGACAGTGAAGACAGGGAGGCCAATGAGGAGGCTAGGTGCAGGTGATCGATCAGTGGATGCCAGATTCCAGAGAGATTTCCACTGGAGATGCGGGGGTTGATTCAACAGCAAAGGTTGAGAACTAGGCTTGTGTGGCTGCTGTTGGTACTCACTGTAGACTGGCAGAGAGGAAGAGCAGTTTCAGAGGGAGGCTGAAGAGTTCAGTTTACCAAAAACCAATCCTACAGCTCTGGTAGCATAGTGGCTAAGACACTTGCCTGCTAACCAGACGGCTGGCGGTTCAAACCCACCAGCCACTCCTCAGAAGGAAGGTTGGGCAATCGTACTTCCGTAGCGATACTGCCTTGGAAACCCAAGGAGGGGTCGCTATGAGTCGGGGCCGACTCGACGGCACCTAACAACAACAGCTGTCTAATTAGTTCTGACTCACAGAGCCTCTAGAGGACAGAGTAGAACTGCACCATAGGGTTTCCAAGGCCCAAACCAACTCATAGTGACCCTATAGGGCAGAGCAAAACCGTCCCATAGCCTTTACAAGGCTGCAAATCTTTACAAAAGCAGGCTGCTTCATCTCTCTCCTGTGGAGTAGCTGGTGGGTTTGAACCGCCAACGTTTTGGTTAGCAGCCGAATGCCTTAACGTCTGCACCACCAGAGCTCCTTGAAGAGTTCAGTTAGGACAGGCTGAATTGGAGGAAGAGGCCAAGGCAGGAGGCATGGTGCATGGAGGGGCAACGGGTGACAGGGAGGTGGGCCTGGGCAGAGAGGGGCACTGGAGAGGGAAGTGGTCTAGAGATGGTATCCCACAGTTGCCATCTTGCAGGAGCGAGCAGAGAAACATGCAGAGGCGGAGGTTGGAGGAGGGAATACCTGCTTCCACCCCTGCCCTCTACAACTCACCTCAGCC
>NW_006922281.1:549704-552191 GCF_000298275.1 Orycteropus afer afer | reverse complement strand
GCCTACCTAGTGGGTTGGGGAAACAGCCTGGTAGTGAGAGGCTGTGAGGGGCCAGATCATGGAGGTGAGGGTTGTGTGTGAAATGGGGAGCCCTGGCAGAGTCTGAACAGAGCAGTGATGGGCTCTGGCCCCACCCAAGCAGTAAGCTGGCCTCTGGAGAACAGACAAAGGGGCCAAGGGCAGGAACAGAGTGACCTGTGAGGAGATGAATGCAGTCATCAAGGTGGGAGATGCTGGCAGCTCGGGCCAGGGTGCTGAGCAGTGGTCACATTGGGCTCCTATTTAAAGAAGGCAGTAGCTTCCAGGCTTTAGGTCACAGACTGCTGTCCGGCTGTAATGCCTAGACGGCAGCAGGTCACATTTAGTTTATCCAGGCATCTGTCAATGAGCACTTCAGTTGTTTCCAGCTGGGGGCTATTACAAAGATACTAACATTAGGGTACCAGTCTTCGCAAGGACATATATTGCCTTTTGGGTAAAAGGCCTATGAGTGGAATGACTGGGTCTATGGTGTATGTGTGTCTAGATGACTTTCCAAATTGGTTGTCCCACTTTCCTGTCCTTTCCCACCAGCAGTGCATGAATGTTCCTGTTCCTCCTCATCCTCACCAGCACGTGGTATGGTCAGCCTTTCACATTGCCGATTCTAATAGGTGTGCATTGGTATGTCATTGTCATCTAATTGATAGTTACCTAATCACAAATGACATCAAACATATTCCATGTGCTCATTCCCCGTTTGTATGTTCCTTGGTGACGTGTTTTTTCAAGCATTCAGCCAATGTTTTTAAACATTTTCTTATTGTTGTGTTTTGAGGATACATGTACACATACCCATAATCCAACCTCTTGCCATCAAGTTAATTCCAGGCTTTTAACCACTGCATCACCAGAATGCTCTCTCTAGATACATATGTTCTGGACACAAGTCCTTCCTCAGACAAATGCTTTCCAATATTTTCTCCTAATCTGTGGCTGTCTTTTCATTCTCCTCACAGTGTCTTTTGAAGAAGTCTTTAATTTTAATGAAATCCAGTTTATCTTTGGTTCTTTTATGGTTTCTGGCATTGTATCTCACATATGTTTGCTTAAGCTAAGGCCACAATGATTTCCCTCCTATTTTTTTTCTTTTAGAGTTGTATAGTTTTAGACTTTTCATTTTGATCTAAGATCTATTTTTAGTTAATTTTTATATATGAGGTAAAGATCAAAGTTCATATATATAGAGAGACATCCAGTGGTTTCAGGACTATTTGGTGAAAAGACTGCCCTTTCTGCACTGCACTGCTTTTTGTGCAGTTATCCACTGAATTATACAGGTAGAACTTCTTGATATGGTGTATCCAGTGCTTTGTATATTTTCACACACAAAAAAAATAAAATTTAAAAAGATCAACCAACTTCTAAAAAATCAGTTACCTACATATGCATGAGTTTATTTCTGGGCTCTGTATTCTGTTCCATCGATGTATTTCTCTGTATTTCTCCCAACACCATGCTGTTTTGATTACTGCTGTTCATTGCCATCAAGTTGGCTCTGACTCACGGGGACGGTATGTGTAACAGAGAGAAACAATGTGCAGTCCCGTGCTGGCCTCATGATCATTAGTGTGTTTTGAGTCCATTACTGTGTCAGTCCATGTCATCGAGGGTTCCCCTAGTTTTCACTGACCGTCTACTTTGCCAGTGTTTGCAAAGGCCCTGTGGTGGGAACCACTTCAGAATGTTCAGGGAACCAGAACAGGGCCAATGCAAGCAGAGTAAAGGAGCCCTCAGAGCAGTGTTGTGACTGGAGCTCGAGAGGAGGTGGGGGACAGACACACAGGCCTTCAGAAGTTATTCCAGGAACTGTGGGAATGTTTGCAGGGCCATAAGGTTCAGGAAAGAAACATGATCCTATTTGTATTTTCAGAAGTTCACTATGGCTTCTGTGGGTATGGAGGACTGTAGGGGTAAAGGGTAGATATGGAGAGCCCAGTAAGAGGGTGGACCTGGTGAGATGTCAGCTGGACCCTGGAGAGAGAATGCAGTGGAGATAGGGATAACTGCACTGGTGGAAGATGTGTTTGCTGTTAGAATTCCTGGGACAAGTGGATAGACTGCATGTGAGTGGTAACATTGTATCCAGGTGGTTATTTATGAAGGTCATATTAAAGGCTCAAAGATTACCTCCCTGGAATAGGAATTTTATTCAGAAAGTTGAGAAAAATTGAGTCGCAGATCCAAGGAACTCTTTTTGTTTTTGTTTTGAACTCATATCAGCTGAATCCTGGTCTTGAACATGTATTGACAGGGCCTTTTTCATCTAGGTTTCCAAGTGTATAGACACAGAAATGTACAAACCTTTTAATAGTCTTACCTTCTGGGTTTCCCTTTCATTCCTAATGTTGAAAACTGTATTGTTCTGGAGGCGGGGCAAGATGGCAGACTAGGCAGAAGGAGTGCACAGACCCTCTTCAACAAAGAAAAGGGAAACCAATTAACACA
>NW_006922281.1:529132-542014 GCF_000298275.1 Orycteropus afer afer | reverse complement strand
AAAAAAAAAAAAACTGTATTGTTCTTCTTAATCATGTTAATTTGTAATCTATCCAGTTTTCCTGAGTCACCTTTTACCAGTATTTTCTGCTTTTATATTTATTACATCCTTCCTCCTACTTCAAAGGATCCCTAGTGGCACAGTGATTAAGCACTTCACTCCTAATCAACAGGTCAGCCGTTTGAATGCACCAGCTGCTCCAAGGGAGAAAGATGTGGCACTCTAGTCCCATAAAGATTAAAGCCTTCAAAACCCTATGGAGCAGTTCCACTCTGTCCTATCGAGTCACTGTGAGTCAGAATTGACTTGACAGGACCGAGTTTCCTTCCACTTTTATTAGGAAAAACGTAACTTTTGGTGTTAAGTGCTGACTTTATTCCCATTTATTCTTACTGTTTCTTAGCTACCTCAGTGTACTTCCAACACACTTCCTCCTGACTGTTCAGACATTTGATCAACTTCTTGATTGCTTTTCTGTTTGTTTTTATTTATTGTAAAATTTACCAATTTTGAAAGAAATGCCAATAAATAAAGTAACAATATTCTAAGACTCTTAGCTGTGTTCATTTTTGCATTTCCTTGTCCAAATGTCCAAACAGGGTTCTGTACATTTATTTCACTGCACATTATATGCATTTTCCATGTTTTTACACAATGCTCATAATTAGGGTTTATAGTGAGTGACTTCCTGAAAAAAATTAGCAGCATTTTCCAGTAATGCAATAACAATTGAGTAACTAATGGTACTCCAGCTTTTGGTAACAGTGCATTCAGCTGATAATCAAACATCATCAGCCTGTTTGTTGTAACTTCTCAGCAGTAGCCCTTCCCACACAGTTTGACAGAACAGTGTTACTAAAGGGAGTTGATCTTACTGATCATCACACATTGGAAACTTCCCTAGTATCAAATGCCACCCCTTCTCTGGTAGTAAGTCAAAAAGACAGAACCTAAATGTGCCTATGAAGCTTTAAAACATGAGAATGAAATGTATAGGTTTTTTTCCCTTGGAATGAGTTTTTTGATGTCCAATGAAGTTAGATCCTTGATTGAAAGCTTTTCCACAGTGATGACATTTATAGTGTTTCTCTCCAGTGTGGGTTCTTCTATGTTGAGTTAAGGATAAATGAAAACTGAAAGTTTTCCCATATTCATTACATGTATAGGATTCTTCCCCTGTGTGGATTCTCCTGTGAACTGTAAGGTGAGAGCTGTTGCTGAAGGCTTCCCCACATTCATTGCATTTGTAAGGATTCTCACCAGTGTGTGTCCTTTCATGTTGCATAAATCATGAGCGGTCACTAAAGGCTTTCGCACATTTGTTACATTTTAGGTTTATCTCCAGTATGTGTTCTCTTGTGCATGTGAAGATTAGATCTTCCACTGAAGGACTTTCCACATTCATCACACTTACATGGTTTTTCTCCAGTATGAGTTCTCTGATGTACATTACGGTGAGAATTCTGACTGAAGGATTTTCCACATTTACTACATTCATAAGGTTTCTCACCAGTGTGAATTCTCTGGTGCAAAATGAGATGGAGGCTTTGCCAGAAATATTTCCCACATTCATTACATTCATATTGTTTCTTTCTACTGTAATTTCTCAGATGGTGGGAAAGAGATGAAAGCTTCTTAAAGACTTTGCCACATTGGTAGGGTTTCTCTCCAGTATGAATTCTCATGACCTGAGAAATGTGTGCGCTACAGGGAAAAAAATTCTCAGTTTCTTTACATTCAGAGAATTTCTCTCCTGTATTAACTAACTCATGATAGAAAAGGCCATGCTCTGGTTGGTATATTCACCATGATTAAATTTGTGTAGTTTTCCCAAGGCCTTTCCACATATATTATCTTTACAAGATTTCTTTTGCACCAAGATTTCCTGATGATTTTTAAAAACAAAATCATGCTGCAAGCTTTGAACCCCTGAGTCAAGTTCATGAAAATGTTCTCTTGTAGGACACCTCTGTGAAAGAATAAAGTCTGAGCTGAAGCTGCATTTTTCCACAACTTCAGGGTGTTCTCGGTCCCTGACCTGGGTTACTGCTTGCCCTTGTTCATATTCCACTGGCCTCGTACAGCCCTCGTGTGTCTTGTGCTTTTCTGTCTCAGCCTCAGATTCCCAGTCATCTCCTGTGGTGGACCACCAGGAATCGCCCCATGTGGGGCCTGTTGTGTTCATGGTGCTGGGTAATTTCTCACCAGAAATGGGCTTTGTTGACAGTGATTCTTGGCCTTTATGTCTGTTCCTCCACCCTAGAAGGAAATGAAGATGGGTTTGGGTGCTTGGAGAAAGAAACCCTGGAGTGGGAATGATGAGATAAAAGCAACAGGTAACTAACTAACTGAAACAGGGAGCTCTGGTGCCGTAGTGCCTAAGGGCTTTGATTGCGAACCAGAAGGCTGGCGGTTCAAACCCACCAGCCACTCCTCAGAAGGAAGGTTGGGCAATCTACTTCTGTAGTGATATGACCTCAGAAACCCAAGGAGGGGTCACTATGGAATGATCAGATAAAAGCAACAGGTAGGTATTTTTAAATATTCACCAAGAGAAGAGATCAGGACAGAACAGAAGCCACAAAATGCACACAGAGAATGCGAGGAGCCCACAAGAAGGCTGACCAATAGCATGGATCAGCTAAACAGCCAGAGACACAGTCAGGGGAAAGAGCATGGGGCAGGTGGACAGTCCCACAATTAAATATTCAGGACAGCCACTCTTCTTTCAGGCTTCGATGTCACAAAGAATTCTAAGCTCTCTCTTTGGTTAATGTTCATACCTCCTGAAGCTGACACCAAATTAATCTTCCTACCATATCAGTCTCATGATGCCAAGAGGTTTAGATCCAGCCACATGGACTCTTAGAATTACTGTCAAACCACCACAGCTACCCATCATGTTTTCTCCTGGATTTCTTTAGTCCTTGCCATACATGACTGTGGCTGCAGCAGTGGGTTCAAGTATAGTAGGGATCATGAGGCTGGCACAGGACTAGGCAGTGTTTCATTCAGTCGTACATAAGGTCGCTATAAGTCGGAGACGACTTAACAGCACATAACAACGACAACATACACGACCGTTTCTGCCATGAATAAACAGTGCCTCCTGTTTAAGGACCTTCCTTTGATCCTCAAGATGTCAGGAATCAGTCACACTGACCCTTCCCCTTCTCATCATTGAGGTCTCAGCTCTCAAGTTACCTCTGCTAAGAGACTCTCCCTGACCTTACAGCCAAACCAGGCTCCTCTTCATGTCCCATCTCACTGTCTGTGTTTATTTGCCTCATAACACATATCACTCTAAGTGACACCTCCTTGTTCATTTCTTTGCTGTATTGTCTATCCTTCCACCAACCCACATGCTCTATGCTGTGAGCAACATGGAGATGAAGGGTCAGTCCTATTCACACTGAGTGCCCTAGTCCTGAGCACAGCACCTGGTGCTCCGTGAGATCCCAGGACACATCAGTGGGTATGTGAGTGTACTTCCCAGTACCCTGATTCCATCGGATGGGAGGACTGTGATTTTGCCCCCTCCTGGGCCCACTGCCCATGGGGAGAAGACTGTGGGGTTAACTGTGAGAGGAGCTCACAGGGAGAAGGACTTCACAATATTAGAGTCAAGGACCCGCCCCCCTCTGTGAAGGATAGTCATCAAGGAATTAGGTTAATAAAGTCAGAGCACAGCAAATCAGCCTGACCTTGTGGGCAGAGAGATGTGAAGGGAGGTTCCCTAGAAGCAGTCTCTGAGCCATGCGGGGCAGAGTCTGTCCCAGCCTGCCCTGTAGAATCTAGTTGCCCTAGCAACAGCTTTGCTTTGAGACATCACATGAAGTAAGCAGAATTTAGTAGGGAGTGTTGTGTTCAAGGTGGGTCTTTGGGCAGGAGGATGGGTACTGGGGAGGAGTCTAGAAGGCTTCTTTGATTCAGACAGTGATCAGGGTTCAAATGGGTGGGGGCAAGATTGTTGTTGTTGTTGTTATGTGCCATGGAGTCAGACCTGACTCATAGTGACCCCTCCTTACAGCCTGTATAAAAGGATGGCTGTGAACCTGCCCACTGGGGCCCTGAATCAAAGATTTTGGGCCAGAAATCACTAAATTTAACCATGTTCTCCAAACTTGCTTAATCCCAAGAACTGCCCAGTTTTCTTTAAAATACAGACCCTTGGGCCCCAGCCCAGACCTCTTAAACTCCACTCTACAGGATGGGCCCAGAAACCAGGATTATCAATCAGCACTCCTGGGATCATGATCTTAGAGCACATGTCTGCTTTCTGCCACAGTCTCACTACTGGGGCCTGACACGGTTTACACAACATGGGGAAGGAAGCCAGCTAGCCTGGGGTCCATTAAAAGTCCACCCTAGGGACCAGGTTTGCTGGTCTGATAGAGCCTGGTGGAACCCCTGATACTATGGCCCCTACCTGCCCTTCAGGTCTGGAATTAAACCCACACCTGTGGCTTCCAGTCAAACAAAAGACAGGCATAGGAGTTGAACATTTACCTGAGGTAGACACACTCCTTAGAACAATCATGGGAGAAAGAAGGGCTGTTGATGCACAGGGAGACAGCTCAGGGGGCAGGAGTGCATGGAGGCATGGACACAGGGAAGAGGTAACTATCGGGTGGAACTGGAAGGGGAGCTGTTGCATTGGGGTAAATTGTAGTCAATGTCATGAGACAAAGTGCGAGTGAATTGCTGTATGGAAAGTGAATTTGCTCTGTAAACTTTGACCCAAATCACAATTAGAAAACAAAAAAAAAAAAAGTCCACCCTGGTCAGGGACCAAGTAAGGCTGCCAGGAATCAAACCTCCCCCCTTGTAATGACGCTATTGTCATCACAACGGCCAGGCCTTACAGCTCCTCAAAGTCCTGTGCTGACATTCTCAGTTTTCAGTGTCTTCTAAACACACTGCAGAAAATCTCAAGTCTCTGCTATGGTGTAAACGCCTCTGTCACCTGCCAAGTTCTCTTCTGAACAGAGATCTCAGACTCAGGATCTCTGACTGACCAGCATATCTGGCAGAATGTTACAATGTCATTTTGTTTCTTACTGAATTTATTTTTAAGGTGTCCTCTTATTTCTGACAAGACTTGTCCCAAGTAAGCCTGGCTTTTCCATTTTGGGGAAGACTATAAAGGTATCTCTTAAAAAAAAAAAAAAAAAAACTTATTTCATTTAAAAAAAAGAAACTCAGGATGAGTCAAAGAAAAATATTAAGAATATGACAGACAGTGAAGGTGGATGTGTAAGGCACAGAGGCCGGGAAACATTGATCCAGACGTTGGTATATCCATAAATTGTTTCCAAAAAGGATGGATAATTATAGCCAAAACTGCCCGTCAGCCTTTACTGGGGTGCAAAATTGTTCTAAGACTGGAAAATTCTGGTCTCGTGTGATGGCCCCCCAGGGAGATGGCTCTCGCCCTGCATAAATGGGCAAGGTGTGCCCAAAGACACGGAGGACCACTGAGAATCGGGCTGTCACCGATCACCAAAAGCAGAAGGGCCTTGTGAACTGTGCTAATCAACTCTTCTCAGGAAGGCTCCTGGTCAATCATAGGCAATTAGTAGTTAAGTAGTTAAGTTTTTTGGAAGTCAAAATTTGTATGTGGATTTTTGACTGGGATGGGGGGTTGGCACCCCTAACAACTCCCACATTGTTCAAGGGTCAACTGTACTATGAAATCAATAAACAGCTTTAACCAGAGAGAGACAGCAGTCTTTAGTATTTAAAAAAAGAGACCCCTCTGACTGCTGTATGGAGACTGGTCTCTGGGGCAGCCGTTGCAGGGAGACTGGGGCAAAGACAACAGATGGTGGTGGCTTAGATGAAGGGGGTGGCAGAGTTGGGAGTGGTGGTGAAGTGGAGGGAGCCAGGAAAGATGCCAGAGAGGAACTGACAGACTTAAGCTCAGTGGATATCCAAGTGGAGATGACAAATGGTCACTGGGCAAACCAGTCCCGAGCTCAGGAGGAAGCTCAGGGCTAGAGAGGAAGCTGGGGGAATCACAGCCATGGGCTAAGGTAAGAGAACTTGGAGCAGAGTGTACACAGGAAAAGAAAACCCCAAGACCAGGGAATCCTAGCCCCTCCACCAGTTACAGATGAGAGGGAGGAGAAAAGCGTGAGGAGCTGCCATGAACAGGCAGGCAACGAGGAGAGGCTGGAGTCCTGGAAGTGAAAAAGGAGGTGTTTCAGGGAGAGAGGTTTTATGTGGGTGCTACCTGGCCAGGAGGAAGGACAGAGAACTTCCCCTCAATCTGACCACGTGGAAACAAGCATCACCCTAAATAAGCCATTTTGGTGAAGTGATGGACAGTGGGCTTGGTAGGAGTGAAGAGCAGGCAGATACAGAAATGGGAAAGAGACCTGCTAACTTCAGCATAGAGAGAGGGTGAGATGACAGCTCTCCCGTTCAGAGGACGGTACTAAGAGTGCTTTGACTGCATCCATGGCACACACCCGGAAAACTGTAAAGCAAGGCTGGCCAGCATAATGATATTAAGGAACTAGACACTACAGGAACAGATAAGGAATGGATGTCATGCTAGAAGAGATGAAAGATCAATTTGCTGTGTATTTTGTTCTTGCTGTTACTTGTGAATTAGCAGACCCCATGTGCTCAGAGTAGTTCTCCACAGGGTCTTCTTGGCTATAATCTTTATAGGAGCATATCACCAGGCCTGTTTCTTCCACGGTGCACTGGGTGGGTTTAAACCATCAACTATCTGGTTACCAGCTGGGTGTAAACCCTTTGTACCACTCAGGGACCTTGTGAAATATTAATCTGAAGGAGATCCATGTCTCTAGGACTGAGAATAGTGTGAGAGAACAGGGTGGAATGAGAGAGAGAATATGGAGAGAGGTCAACAGACTATGAGGTGGGCCCCACCAGCAAGGCCATCCTCATCCTCAGACCAAGAGGGTTCTGCGGACAATGTCCAAACATGCAACTTAAGACCTGCCCTAGAAACAATCCATGAATGTCAGTACTGGCCATCAGTTCTCAAACTTAATGAAAAATATCAACCCACAGATTCAAGCAGCTCAGCAAACTCCAAGCAGAATAAATAGGAAGAAAGTCAAATAGAGATACATCAGAGCTCCCACTGCCATTGAGATGACTGCAGCTCACAGTGACCCTACAGAGTGTAGACAGCTGATAAACAGGAACTCCTAAAAGTAGACAGAGAAAAAAAGACACTAGAAATTCCAGTTTGGGCCATGATGGAGTAGCTTGCATCCAACTCACCATCTCATAAACAATTCTAAACTGGGCAAAATACAGGAACAACTATTGTGCAGTAGTTGACAGTGGACAGCACAAGGCTGTGATGCTTCAGAGAAAGGAAGCCCACAAGATAGAATCCACATCCTCTCCGGGTTCTGCCTGGGAGCATTTTCCAACCCGCAGTGCAGTTTGGAACTAAAGCCCCAGCATGAGTGGCAGTGTTGCTGGGCTGATACAGAGTCCAGGCTTTGGGGCTCCAGAGAGAAGGGGCCCAGGAATCTACAGACTTTTTCCTCTGGAGTTTTTAGCTGGATCCTAAACTATAAATGCACAAGGAAGCGTTCTGTATACGTGGCAGGTATACAGAGAAGGAGCTGAGCAGGGGTTGCAGACGATTCCCAGGCTGGGGAAGTGCTGGAATTCTGAGCCAGCTGGGACAGAGACGCCAGGGAACACCCTGTGCGTTCAGCTGAGACCCCCATAAAGCTACAGTTTAGGAAGAAGGCCCATACACCAAGAGTAAGTGCTATACCCAAGAACAAAAGGCAAGACCAAAATAAACACACATCAGTAAACCTGAAAAACAAGTCTCATCACAACTGGGGTGATTTGTAGTAATTTAAACTAACAGAACTTGACACTCTTAGGGAACAATCTATAGTCTCTACAATGTATCATCTGCAATGTCCAGTGTTTAACAGAATTCTCTACCTAAACTGTCCTTCCACACTGAAAATGAGGGTCCCTGCCTGCATTGTGCAAACAGTTTGCACTCAGATACTAAAGGCTGGCCATTCAAACCCACCCAAGGACAGGCCTGGTGATCTGCTTCCCAAAAGGCTACAGCCAAGAAAACCCTATACAGCAGTTCTGCTCTGAAACACATGGGGTCTCCTAAGCCACAGGTCAGCAACAACAACAAAATCAACAACCAAAACGAGGGTGAAATACGGCATTATCAGGTAAACAAGCTGGGCCGGTTCTGTGACCAACAAGCCTGCTCTGAAAGAAGTAATAAAGGGTGTTCTTCAGGCAAAAGGAAAACGATCCCGGATGGATTTACAGAAATGCCAGAGGGAATGAAGAGCACCAACCCAAACCCACTGCCACTGATTCCGAATCAGAGAAACTGTCTAGGACCAAGCAGAGCTACCCCACAGGGCTTCCAAGGCTGTAATCTTCACACAAGCAGACTACCTCATCTTTCTCCTGTGGAGTGGTTGGTAGGCTCGAACTGCCGACCTTTTGGTTATCAGGTGAGTCCTTTAACTGCTGCACCACCAGAGCTCCTTAATGAAGCTCACAGGAGAGAGAAAACATGAAGAAGCATGGAGATGATTGCTGACTGTAAAGACCCTGCCCCTGGCTCACCTGGGCAGAGGTCCCAAGGAAGTCCTGTGTCTGTCATCCATGGCTCTGCTCCAAGTTCCAGCTGGGCAGCAACATCTGCCTTGGGAATCCAAGGCCCTTCTCAGAGAGACCCAAACTGTAAGGGTTTGGGTGAGGAGAAACCCTCCCAGGGGTCGCAACACCCACCCCAGGTCTTCATTGCCCTGAGTGACTAGGTGAGGCTTCAGAACGCCATTTTTCAGGCCTCAATTAAAACTATCTGCTGAAGCAGACATACTCTGGCCCTGAGCTCCAGCAAGGTAGAACCACTCTGCCAAGATCCCAGAAACATGGAAGCTGACACGGGGAGCAGTCTCACCCACAGAAACTAGGTGCCTGACAGTCTCCATCATCACATCATGGTACAGGGTCCTCGGGGTGGAGCCCAGAAGCTTCCACTCCTCCCGGGTGAAGTCCACACACAAATGTCCTTGAAAGTTACCTGCTCATGAAATGTCACCATGTGTCTGCTCAGCCAAGATCTTTCTCTCTGGAGAGCTCCCAGGGGATGAGGGGCTTCAGAAGGTGGGCTAGGGCACAACTGTATAGGAGCTGTCCCGAGAGGATTCCAGATTGTGAGGGATACTGAAGTTTTCCTGAGGGCCCCTAGCATCTGCACCAACCATTTCAGGAAGGAGCCTCCATAAACCCTGATAATTTACCCATTGCTGTGGAGTTGATTCTGACTCAGAGCAACCTTAGAGGACAGGATGGAATCGCCCCATATAATGTCCAGGGCTGTAATCTTCAGGGAAGCACACTGCCACAGAGCGGCTGGTGGGTTAGAACCTTCTGGAGAGCAGCTGAGTACTCACTCACGTGCAACCAGGGCTCCTTCTGAAATGTTTAACCCCTAACAACGTCAGCAACTTCTTGATAAACCAGTGATTCTTCAACAGGCTCAAAACATACCCTTCCCTTTAGAAAGTTACTCCTTCCGGTCTTGACATCCAGGCCTCCCCCCCCTCCTGTATAAAACCATGATAATCTATGTTGGAATTCCTGAAAGCTCCCCCACCCCTAGGCTGTAATTTACCTAACGCAATTTACCTAAACGAAATTTATATAAGCCTCAGAACAGTTTTAGGAGAATATTCCCACTTAGTATGTCCCTTCCTTTTTATTTATGTATTTACTTCAAGTAAGGAGCCAACACTCAGAGAAATTTTGGTTTTGTACGCATACCTTCGGGAGCTCTGGTAGCATAGTGGCTAAGACACTTGCCTGCTAACCAGACAGCTGGCGGTTCAAACCCACCAGCCACTCCTCGGAAGAAAGGTTGGGCAATCCTACTTCTGTAGTGATACTGCCTCGGAAACCCAAGGAGGGGTCGCTATGAGTCGGGTTTGACTCGACGGCACATAACAACAACAACAACAACGCATAGCTTCATAAAAACTAACTGAGGGATGTTCTGCTTTCAGACAAATTATCCCAGGTGATGGTGAGACTAAACCTGTTCCTTAAATGTGGGATAGCTGAAGTCATTTGGACCTGGAGCTTTCTTGCTGTGAAGTTTTGTGACTAGATCTTTAATGGTTATAGGACTTTGTTCATACATTTAAAGACCATAGAACTACTCGGATTTTCTACCTCTTCTGTTTCTCTCCTAAAGGAGCTCTGGTGACATAGTGGTTAAAGCTTTGGGATGCTAACAAAAAGGCTGGTAGTTCAAACATACTAGTTGCTCCACGGCAGAAAGGTGAGCGGGCTGCTTCCGCGAGACTGACAGCCTCAGAAACTCTGTGGGGGAGGCAGTTCCACTCTGTCTTCTAGGGGTGCTGTTAGTTATAATGGACTCGTCCGCAGTGGGTGTGGTTTGGACTTCGCTTCTGTAAAGAAGCAAGGCTTCTGTGACAGCCTTGGAGACCCTCTGGGGCAGTTCCACTCTGTCCTCTAGGGGCGCTGTGGGTTAAAATAAACTCACCGTAGTGGGTTTGGTTTTTTTGATTCTCTTGTCCAGAATAATGGGCTAAGCGGAAGTAAGAGGAAGAGCAGGGATGTTGGATCGGGGAACACAACTTGGGAGAGTCGCTCCAGGTCTTGGGGGAGGTGAAATGAACCCATGAGACCGATGCGTTGTCTCGTAGAAAGGAGGGGAAGCGGATACTCACCGGGGATCTGGCTACCAGGAGCCCCGCGGCCATCGCTTCTTCCGACTGCCAAGTTTTTGGTCAAGTCAGAGCTGGGAGAAGCGAGGGAGAAAGCGTGAGGCCAAGCCCGGGCCGGAGCGCCCACCCTAACACACGGAGAGAACCCGGGGCACAGCTGGGACCCCAGAGCACTACCATGCCAGCCACGCGACCTCCGGAGTCCCCATGGCTCCTTAGCGCTCATCGTCCACCAGGCCAGCCGCACTGGGCCAGACCCTTCCCGGCCGGGGCTGCTGCTCTGACAACTCCCCCAGAGAGAATGCTCTCCGGAGACGCTGTCAGTCCCATTCGGATACGCCGACCACCGCTCCCGGCTCTGCCGCAGGAAGGCTTCGGGGCGGACTGGCCGAATCTACTATTCAGGAGACCCACGGTGAGAGTTGGGAGAGAAAAAACGGACAAAACCACCTACGTCCTACCTCAGGCAGCGGAGCCCGCAAGGGGCACAAGTCCATGTCACTGGATCTGAGAGAAGGGAAGCCGAACTACCACTCCCAGAAGCCCCCGCGCCGTGGTCTTGCCACCAATGAGAGCGCGCAGTCTCTTAAAGTCGGATGTTCCGAACACAGCGGCATCGGGAATTCTGGGAGATGTAGTCCTAGGCCCTGGAGCTAGTCCGTTTCAAATGTGAGTGTTCAGAAGTATTGAACGACATTTCCCTGAAGGCTGTGCGGTGCGGGTGACCATCCAATGGGACTGCACGACTGACTTCTCACAGGAACAACTCCTTCGTGGATTGTAGTTCAAGGTCCTTGGCCAGGCCAAGTCAACAGTGGAAGGGATTTATCCTCTATAATTCTCAGAAGCTGCACTTAGAGCTTCGAATTACACCCAGAAGGCTCCGCGACTCGGATCCCTTCGCAATTGAGGGGCGCAGTGGTCGGTCCCGAGAATCGAGGCAGCCTAGGGGCAAGACCTTCTGGGAATTGTACTCAGTCATCCCAGGCCTTGGCATCATCCAGCAGGGCGCGCTCTTGGACGCCGAGAGCCCCATTCTACAGATCCCAGAAGGCAGCACAGCAGCCAGTCGCTTGGAGCTTAGATTCTGGCAGGACTCAGGGGAAAGGTCTCAGTGGGGGGGGCTCTGCAGTAAGGGGCATTGAGATTGCGAAAGGTAAAGATGTAAGGTGCAGCCCGCCTTCTGCTGTCAAAGAATATGCTTCCTGGTACCTTGCCATGATGTTGGAAGCTATGCCACTGGTATTTCAGAGTGATTCAGAGTGGACAGGTTTCAGCGTGTAGCATTATGAAGAGTGGGAATCCCAGAACGCTTGGCTGAGCTCATGCGGAACTTGTACATAGACCAAGAAACGAAGGGAAGGATATAGAAGTGAACTAAACTCCAACTAGTAGAAGAATTTGTATCAAAACACCAAAAAGGACACAGAGAGAGCAGCAGTCTGGCAGCAATCCTGATGGCACAGACAGCTTGGATATTGCCAAGTGGTATTAGGACCTAAGAATTAACCTAAAAAATCAGCCCTGGGAGCTCTGGTGGTGAAGTGCCTAAGGCATTTGACTGCTAACCAGAAGTCTGGCAGTCCAAACCCACCAGCCACTCCTTGGAAGGAAAGTTAGTCAATCTACTACCGTAGTGATACTGCTTCAGAAATGCAAGGAGGGGTCACTAAGAGTTGGATCCGACTCAACGGCAGTGACTTTGGTTTGGTTTAGATAGGGACTGCACAGAAGGACTGCACAGAAGGACTGCACTGGGGGCTGGTGAATAAAAGGGGAAGGAGCAAAGAGGAAGGCAGGCTGAGCTGTGGACTTTTGCCTGTCCAGAAGGTGCAGCCATTTTGAATGTTTATAAGTGGTTCGACCATTTTGGATATTGAAAGTGACAGCACTCTCCCAGATTCCAGGGACTTAAGAATAGACTCCACTTGCCTGGAACCACAAGGACATTCCGGACGCCAACCACTGGAAAGGTGTGATATTCCCCTTGTTAGTCTAATACCCCACACCCTCTTGGTGCAGCCATCCCTCACTCCCAACCACCTTCTGGGCCGGCAGGAATTCCATCCAAGTCTGTGTGCTCAGAGGGAATCTGGAATCTGGGTGCCATGTCCCATCCTGCCCACTTTTTTTTTTTTTT
>NW_006922281.1:528295-528772 GCF_000298275.1 Orycteropus afer afer | reverse complement strand
TGCATGTGCTGTGCTTTTTGTCCAGTTGCTTTCACTTTTGTGATGGTTTCTTGATTGTTATTTTTTGCCTAACTGAGTGGGAGACAGCACTGGTGCCGATATGACACAACCACACCTGCACCTCCTGCAGCACCACTTACTGAGTGAGAGAGCCACCACTTCCTTCTCCACCAACTGGCCAACGATAAATGACCACCAAGAAGAGCCCAACACACCCTTACAGTTCTTCATGAACAGTTAACAGAGATCTAAATGCAACAACATCACAATATCTCAGAGACAACAGACCATCACAGTCCACACAAAGAAGCAAGATAAAGTGGTAGAAACAAGGGAGCAGGATACAGACCCAGAACACATCCCTGAGGAAGAAGCAGCACTGGAACTCCTTGATAAGGAATTCAAAAGAATTATATTTAGATATCTAAAAAGGACTGAGAGACAGATCAAGGAAAATACTAACAAAATTAAGGAAAG
>NW_006922281.1:527082-527677 GCF_000298275.1 Orycteropus afer afer | reverse complement strand
TACAAAGGACAGCCAGTAAGAATAAGCTCTGATTTCTCACCAGAAACCATGAAAGCAAGAAGGCAATGGGATGGTATACATAAAACCCTGAAAGAGAAAAATTTTCCACCAAGAATTATATACCTGGCAAAATTGTTGCTTAAATATGATGGTGAAATGAAATTTCCAGGTAAGCAGAAATTAAAGAAATTTGTTAAAACCAGACCAACCTTAAAAGAGATATTAAAGGGAGTCCTTTGAACAGAGAACCAAAAATAACAAACAACAACTGACCATTAATATACAAGATGACACAACCCAGAAACCACAGCTATGGACATATCCAAAGTAAAATAAGCTTACAAGATTGGAAACAGGGAATCAGAGACATCAATTGGCAAGTGAGGACAACTACAAGCCAAAAAGAGGGAAAATACTGTGTAGTTACAGAATTTCTAAATGGTGAGGAAGTCAAGAGAGTTGCAGGATAGAATGGACTGTCCTAAACTGCAGGAAAAAATTATAAATCACAGGGTAACCTCAAAGAAAAATGATAAACCCTCACATCACAATAAAAAAGAGGACAAGCACAAATATTCAACAAATACTGGAACAA
>NW_006922281.1:511117-511583 GCF_000298275.1 Orycteropus afer afer | reverse complement strand
CTGTTAGATAGGTAGAGACAAGTATTGATTTGGGTGAAGGGAAGGGCAATGTACCAAATGTGAGTGATCAACATGGTGGCATTGAGGAAGAAGAAAACATAGAGAGGTGCATGGGAGGTACAGACAACAAAGATGAACCCCTTTGCACAAATAGTACTGCATTGTCAGTGAAGGCAAACATTGATTTGCGGGTGAATAGATGGGTGGACAGGTTGATATTAGGTATGTCTTTTGGGGGGAGCATGCCCAAAACCATGTATAGGGTTGGCAGACAATGTTTCTACAAGTGTATTGGTATGTTATGTAAGAATTCTCAGGTATACAGTAGAGCTGACAAGGGACATAGTGTCTAAGGCACTTGACTGCTCACCAGAAGGCTGGCGGTTCAAACCCACCAGCCACTCATTGGAAGGAAGGTTGGGCAATCCTACTTCTGTAGTGATACTGCCTCGGAAACCCAAGGAGG
>NW_006922281.1:496825-509071 GCF_000298275.1 Orycteropus afer afer | reverse complement strand
GGCCACGGTGGCCTTGCCTCGGGCACTGTAGTACAGGGGCAGGAAGGCCACCCAGACGCTGCAGAAGAGAAGCATGCTGAAGGTGAGGAACTTGGTCTCGTTGAAGGCATCGGGCAGACCCCTGGCAAGGAAGGCCACCGAGAAGGTGCCCCCGGCCAGGAGACCCAAGTAGCCCAGGACACGGGAGAAGGCGGCCCCGGAGCCCTCGTGGCACTGGACAACGACGAGGCTGGGCTCGGAGGCTGTGTCCCTGTCTGGGAATGGTGGAGAGGTGCCCAGCCAGACCCCACAGAGGATCACTTGGATCAAGGAGGCCATGAGGACGACGGAGGCGGAGGCGCCATATCCCAGGCACACCCGCACCCTGCCCCCTGGCCTGGTGACCCTGAAGGCCAGGACCACGGTGAGGGTTTTGGCCAGGACAGAGGAGAGAGCCACGGTGAACACAGTGGCAAAAGTGGTCTGGCAGAGGAGACAGGTGGCAACGGTGGGACGGCCAAGGAAGAGCAAGGGGCAGAGGGCACAGAGGGCCAGGGAGGCCAGGAGTGTGTAGCTGAGAGCTCTGTTGTTGGCCCTGACCACGGGCGTGTGCCGGTATTTCAGGAACACCACCAGCACCAGCAGCACCAGGCTGGCCAGTGTGAGTGACGCTACAGTCAGTGTGAGTCCTAGGGGCTCATCAAAGGCCAGGAAGGTCTCTTTCCTGGGCAGGCAGTGGTCTCTGGCTTGGCTGGAGTACTGCTCCATGGGGCACGGAAGACACTGCTTCATGTCTGTGGGAGACAGAAGCCACAACTACACCATGATCATAACACCACCGGCTACGTGGAGGGGGCCTATGTGGCAGCACTCACTCTACCCAGGATCTCCTACATAGATTCCCCTCAGAGTGGTTGACAGTGCTGGCTGGGCACCATCTAGTTCTTCTGGTTTCATAGTCATATAGGCTGAGGTGCACCGGTCTCTTGAACTAGTTGTTTCCATGAATCTTTGGTCTTCGTCATTCTTCTTTGCTCTGGACAAGGAGAGACTCATAATTGCATCTAGATGTCTGCTTCCAAGCTTTTAAGATCCCAGTTGCTACTCACTAGAGTAGGATGTGAAACAGTGTTTTTGTATAGTATGTTATGCCAATTAAGCTTGATGTCCAGATATGGTGTTTCTTTTGGGGGTGATGAAAATGTTCCAGGTGGAGATAGTGGTGATATTTGCACAAATGCCTGTATATTCTAAGAATTGGTTACTCTCAAAGGGCAAACTTGATGGTATTTGAAATATATCTCAATAAAGCTGTTAATAAAAGATGAAGAATAAGCAGTCAGGAGGAGACAAATTGAATTAAAGATGAACATTCTAGAGCTTTTCATGTTGGAGAAAACATCTGCACTGGAGGAAAGAGCTCACAGGACTGGCCACAAAGAGAGTGTCCATGAGGCTTGCTGAATGTCTACTCACTTGTCCCTGCTGCTCCTGTTAGTATCTAGGGTCAATTTGTCTGTCCACTCAGGTAGCAAATGGGGTCCACGGAGATGATTGGTTTGTCTGCGAAGAGTATTACTTTCGATCGAGAAATTTGACATTAAATCAGAGTTTCTCAACCTCAGCATTATTGGCAGTGTTGAATATATAGATCTTTGTCATTAGGAGCTGTAGATTGTTTTAACTGCCAGTTAAAACCATCACCATCACCACCACCATTATCATTACCATCAGGATCAGAATTATAATCACCACCATTGTCATCACTACCACTGTTATCAACATCACCACAACCATCATGATCACCACCATCAACCACTATCATTATCATCATCATCACCTTTACCACCATGAACATAGTCATAATCCACCACCACCACCATCACAGCCATCACCACCTGTTGAGGACCAAGAAAAAGACCCCCAAAAGAGCCTGATTTCAAGGCATATGTTCTAATTACAGTGAAGAGATGACAAGGCTTTTCTTGTGATTGAGTGTTTGCTTATAGAGATGGCAAGACCTCTCTGGTTGAATGTTGCTTTCAGAGATATCAAGGTCTCTCTCACTGTTAAATACTTAATTGGCAAAACATCAAAGTATTAAAAGTAGATGTTATTTTCCATGTTTTTATCTTACACTTTGCAACACTGTGTCCTAGTAAACATTTATCATTTGATACACCTTAATCCTGAGGAGATTTCTGTGATTGCTTTAATGACCACCTGTTGTCCTTGAGCACGTAGAGGAGTAAAACTTTAGCTCTGTAGAGAATAAGCTGATTGTATGACTTCCAAAACTAATGATGTAATCATGTACAAACATATAAATAAAGTAGAACAAAGACATCAGGGGTCGCTGTCACAGAACATGCAGGGCGTCCGCCTGGCCCCCATTCCTTTTAAATAATAATAAAGAAAACCATTAATCCTTTCATGCCATTTCATTTCGTGACCTGTGCAGTTTTGCCGGATGTGGCAACCACCACTGCAAACACCATCATCATCATCACTTTCATCACCTTTACCATCATGATCATGATCACCACCATCATCACAGCCATCACCACCACTACCACCACCATCACCATCATCATCACCACAATCATCATCACCTTGATCATCTTTGCCATCATGAACATAATCACCACCATCATCATAGTCATCACCACCACTGCAAACACCATCACCATCATCATCACCAAAACAGCCATCGTCATCACCATCATCACCTTCATCAGCTTTACCGTCATGATCATAATCCCCACCATCATCACAGCCATCACCACCAATATAACCACCATCACCATTGTCACCACCACAACCATCATCACCATCATCACCATCACCATCACAGCCATCACCATTATCACCATCACAGCCATCACCATCCCCACCACAACCATCATCATCACCATCCCCACCACAACCATCATCATCACCACCATCCCCATCCCCATCACAGCCATCTTCACCACTACCATCACCATCATCACCATCACTGCCATTACCATCATCACCATCACAGCCATCACCACCACTACCACCACCATCACCATCGCCACCACCACAGCTGTCATCACCATCATCATCACCATAATCACCATCATCATTATCATCATGATCATCATTACCATCATCATAATCATATTATTATTATTATTGCCATAACTGGTCCAACAGTGCTCTCCTTTCCAGTTTTCAGTGTTGTGAATAACATTGCAATAAACATCCTCACACGGCATACACATAATTTTTCTATGGTTTTCCTATGAAGCATTCTAAGTAAAGGTCTTGGGAGACTTACAAATGGCCTAATTAATCACACAGAAGGAAAAAAGACCCAAGATCCAAAAGAATTTGTTTATCAATAAAACTGGAGACTTTTGCCATAGCAACTTTGTTTTCTTCACCATTAGCCCTAAATTAACAATGAATTCAGAAATGGCTGTAGCAGTACATAGATAGGGAACTGCCAAAAATTCAAGCCGGATTCAGAAGAGGATGTAGAATGAGGGATATCAGTGTTGATGTCAAATGGAACTTGAATGAAGCAGAGGATATCAGAAGGATGTTTGCCTGTGCTTTATTGACTATGCAAAGATATCCGATTGTGTGGATCATAATAAGTTATAGAAGAATTGCAGAGAACTTAGTTGAGCCCATGCAGAATCTGAACATAGGCCAAGGTGCAGTCATTTGAGCACAATGAGGGGATACTGCATGATTTAAAATCAGGAAAGGTGTGCATCAGGGTTCTAGCCCTTTACCATACTTGTTCAATCTGTGTGCTGAGCATATAATCCAAGAAGCTGGACTATATGAAGAAGAACATGGCATCAGGATTGGCAGAAGGCTTTTGAACAACCTGTGATATGCAGATGATGCAACCTTGTTTTCCTAAAGTGAGAAGGACTTGAAGCACTTATTGATGAAGATCAAAGACTACAGCCTTCATCATGGATTGGACCTCAACATAAAGAAAACAAACATCCTCACAATTGGACCAATAAGCAACATCATGATAAATGGAGAAAAGATTGAAGTTGTTGAGAATTTCGTTTTACTTGGATCCACAATCAACAGCAATGGTAGCAGCAAACAAGAAATCAAATGATGTATTGCAAATCTTCTGCAAAAGGTCTGTTTGAGGTGTTAAAAAACAAAGATGTCATTTGGCTTGATACAAGGCATGTTTTTTTTTAATTGCCTCATAAGCACGCAAAAGGTGGGTGATGAACAAGGAAGAAAATCAAGAATTGATGCCATGGACTGCCTGAAAAACGAGTAACTGTGTCTTGGAGAAAGTACAACCAGAATGCACCTGAGAAGCAAGGAGGCAAGACTTCGTCCCACACACTGTGGACATGTTATCATGAAGGACCCATCCCTGGAGGACGTCATGCTTGGTAAAGCAGAGGGTCAGTGACAAAGAGGAAGAGATGCATTGACACAGTGGCCGCAACTTTGGGCTCAAACACAGCAACAGGTGTGAGGATGGTGCAGGATCAGGCAGAGTTTCACTCTATTGTGTGTGGGGTCGCTGCGAGTCAGAACCATCCTGACGGCTCCCGACAACCACCACCACCACTGCAGCATATCTCTAGAGCTATTGGCTTTTGATGAAAAGGGCAGGTTGTCTGGATCCGGGTGATGAAGGCAGCCATCAGGGCAAGGAGTCCATCAGGATAACCTCTGGTGCTCTCTGGACCATTATCACCCCGAGAGCTTTCCAGGAAGAAATAGCACCACCAAGAAGACCCAGGTATCAAAGATTCCAGACTGCTTCAGACATCTTCCTATTGGAAGAAGTGGAACCAGCCATAGAAACTCAGAGAACAAATTTCCACAGACTTTCATTTCTCACGTTGTTCTTAGACTGCTGTGTTTTGGGGCTTGTCTGTCTCAAATGAGAATCGGGTGGGGTTTTGTTTTGTTTTAATTTTTCACTCTAAGACGATTCTTGGTTGACAGCAGCGTGAAAGCTGCCAGGCCCATGCCTGGGGATTGAGAAGCAATAGGGCGCAATGGGGACGGGATGAGCGCAGTCCACTAAGGGGTGACTACAGCACAGTGCTGGTGTAGGCTAACTCCAGGACAGGAGGACATCTGTAGCTCAACTGATGTGTGACTAACAATTAACAAATGTGTGACTAATGGTTGCTGTTTCCCTAAACTTCCCCTGCATGAAGCCCTTCTCATTGTCTGTACTCCAGAGAGCACTTTGTAATTTTGCAAACTGTTGCCCAACTGCAGTTGTAATAGTCCTTCAATAAATCCTCTTACTTGTGTTTTAACAGAGGATGCATTCTTATTCTTTGACAATGTTCAGAGAGTTGTGCAGCCATTACTGCTGTATGGTTTTAGAACATTTTCACCACCCCACAAAGACATCCTTATAGACTAATTGAGTCACTCCCCACTCTCCCCTTCCCACAACCCCTAGAAACCACTCATCTACTTCTTGCCCCTGGATTTTCCCATTCTGGACATTCCTTATAAACAGAATCAAACAGGATCTGTGGCCTTTTGTGACTGGCTTACTTCACTTAGCCCAATGTTTTCAGATGCTATCCATGTTGTAACTTGCATGTATCAATACCTCATTCCTTTCTATTGCTGAATAACGTTACATCCTATGGATATATCACACTGTGTTCATCCATTCATCCACGGATGGTCATTTGGGTTCTTTCTACTTTTTGGCTATCAAGAATGATGCTGCTATGAACATTTGTATACATGTTTCTATGTGAAGATGTGTTTTTACTACTCTTTGGTGCATGCCTGGGAGTGGAGGTGCTGAGTCAAGTGGAAACTCTATGTTTCACTTTCTGAGTGACCACCACACTGTTTTGCAGAGCGGCTGAGCCAGCTTCCATTCCCACCAACACCTTGTGAGGGTTCCTATTTCTCCACCTAGTGGCCAACATTTGTTAATATCTGACTTTCATGTAGCCATCCTAGTGGGTACGAGGTGCTATCTCATTGTAGTTTCAATTTACATTTCAGGATGGCTAATAATGTTGAGTGTATTTGTCACAGAGAGTGGCAGTCACATGACATGAAGTTGTAAGCCCCAACCTTGCTGTGCTTCACGGAGGCAACGCAGCCCATCTCCCTCCCTTGCTGGAACTGGCCTCCCTAATGACAGAGAAATACCAGTCCACTATGGACCAGGTTAGAACTTCCTCTTAGAGCTGAATACGCCCTGAATCTCTCTGGGGACTTTCACTCAGCAACAATGTGTCCCTGGGGCAGGAGGTGGCAGCCCAGGCCACCTGCAGCTCTGGGGACACCTGCCATCTCTAAACACTGCTAGTCAATGCAAGAGGGGCTCAGGAAGCTCTTGACTCTTGTCCCCTCATGGGGCCTCTCTCTAGACACAGTGACCAGGAGACTTGAGCACAGCTGTTCTGCTTGCAGGGTCTCTGGGGACTCACTGACCCTTCCCTGAAGTCCTCAGATGAGGCTTCACATCTGTTACCCTTGGCCTGGGGGGCAGGCCAAGGGGCCAAAGTAACAGGAGATGGAACTTTTAATGGCCCTGGGATTTAGTGGCTGCCCAGTCCTGGCCCCAAGCTCCAGATGTCTGGCCTTCCTCTGAGGCTGGGATGGACCCAGGTGTGTCCCTGGCCCCAGGCTGGGTAGGGAGGGGTGAACTCCCAGATAAAAGCCCTAGTCTTCCTCAGGCTTGGCCCCACACAGGGGCTATAGGTGCCTTTGGTGGCTGGGTCCACCCTCTCAGGCATGTGGCTGTGGTCCCTGCTCCCTGCCTTCATAGGGTTCCTCTCAGGGACCACACTTTCTGGGTCAAAAAGCTGGTGGTCGTTGGGGAAGAGGCCCCGCTTTGAACAACCTGGGGACGTGGTGATCGGGGGTAGTTTCACCATCATCCACCTCAACCAATTCACCTCGATTGAGTTTACTGCCCCACCAGCCCAGATGGCATCTTTAAAGTAAGTGGTTGCTGGAGTGGTTGGTTGGGAGCCTCAGGAGGCTGAGGGCACCGTCCGAGGTTTTCCCCTAACACCTCAGACAGTTGTTGATTCTCAGAATCCCAACTGCATGGGCAGAGTTCCTTCTGTTTGTCTGAATGCTCATGTCTGTCTCCCAGTCCCTGCCTCCCCAGGTCTCCTGGCTTCGTTTCCTTGGTTATACTGTCTCTGTCTAAACATGGGCTAATTCATTGGCAGCAGTGTTGTCCCTACCCCACGGATCTACAATGCTTTTCTCTCTTGTTCGCTGTCAGACACTCAGTGTCTAGAACAGCACCAGGCACACAGTCATCCAATAAATGTTTGCTGAGCGGCAACACTTCATGTACCGATCAGCCCCTGGTCCCCTTCTGCCCATCGCCCACTTGCTCCAGGCACCCTTTTCTGTCCTGGGTTTCTTGACAGTCTTTGCCAACAGGACTCACTGACATAGTCCTTTCTGGTGATTATGAACAATGCTGCTATGAATGCTCATGTACAAGGTTCTGTGTGGACGTGTGTCTTCCTTCCTCTTGGTATATACCTAGGAATCACCAATGACATTCTGTTCTCTTCTGTCTAATGAGGAAAATCTGACCAATGTAATAATCTGAAGTTTTATTTGGTGTATAGATCCATGGATGGGCAGCACCTTCCTGTGTCTAGAAAAAGCGCTCCCCAACAAAGACAGGCTAGGGGTTACATCGATAACAGGAAATGGGACAGGGGATAGAACACAGTGTTTTTTCTTTTTCTGCTCATGCTTTGACACCAAAGCTGCTAGTTTATTTTATCATTCATTTGTCAAGTCAGGCCAAAGGCTAGATGTACAGAGCAGCTCATTAGAAGGAGCAGAGAGTCAAGTCAGAACACCAGCGCACATACCCGGATCAGAGCTGTGCGTCAGCAGAAATGTCTGTGTCTACCAAGGAGGCAAAGGAGTCGGGGCTTTTGTGTGTGAGATCCTTGTGTGAAGTGGTCTGAGCCCTTGTTGAGGGTGCTGTGAGCCGTCCAGTCGATTCTGACTCGTGGAGACACCATGAGACAGAGCAGAAATGCCCAACGGGGTTTTCTAGGCCGTGATCTTTGCAGGAGCAGATCATCAAGGTTTGGTCCTGCGGATCCTGGGAGGTTTTGAACTGCTGATCTTCTGGTGAGCAGTCAAGTACTTAACCATTGAGTCACCAGGGCTCCTTTGTCCAAGCCCTAGTTCCAGGGACTCTGGAGAAGGAAGGAAAGATTTCACACCGGCAGCAAACGCTGAGCCCAGACATCTCTCTCCCTCAGCCTTTCCATGTGGGGCTACCGTTTGGCCCAGGGATTTGTCTTTGCCATCGAGGAGATCAACAGGGACTCCCGCCTGCTGCCCAACCTCACGCTAGGCTTCTCCATCTGGAATTCTGGGGACTCGGTGTCCAGAGCCCTCCAGGAGGCCATGGGCTTCCTCACAGGCCAGGAGGAGCCAATTCCCAACTATGTGTGTCAGGCCAGCCCTCCCAGAGCTGCCCTGGTTGGAGACTCACGCTCTGCCCTGTCCATCCCCCTGGCCAGGCTGCTGGGACTCTACAAGTTCCCCCAGGTGAGTCTCCTTTGCCAAAGCCTCTTCCCCTCACTAACAACAATGATGGCAACACCGCCAGTGATGGTGACATTGAGCCATCGATGTCAATCAAACCCTGCTCCATAGGGTTTCCAAGGTTGTGACATTGATGCTTCCATGGGGCCAGGTTCCCAGCTAACACTTTGCAGGCGTAAGAATATTCTCATGCACTGCAAAAATAAAAATAAAGAATAATCAGATATAAATAAAACATAACCCCCCCAAAAAAAAAAAAGAAAAGAATATTCTCATGTCTTCTGTTGAGGGAACTATAATCCCCATTGCACTGTTGAAGAAACAGGTGTAGAGGAAGTCCAACTCACCCAGCCAGGAGGAGCTGGAGCTGGGATTGGAACCTAGGCAGTCAGGCCCAGGGCCAACTAACTTCACTGCAACCCCCTGATGTTTTTGGAGCTTTCAGGGGTTTGGGGCCATTCCCATGATGGTTTTCTAAAGTGCCTTCTTTTCTTCTACTTTTCGTTTAAACCAGCTCAGATTTCTAGGGGTTTTATTAAGGTACTTTTCTCATGCCGTAAGATTTACCCTGTGCAAGTACGTAGCCAAGTGGTTTTTAGTACTTTCACAGAATTGTGCAACCATTAAAAAAAAACAACTCACTGCCATGAAGTCGATTCAACTCATAGTGACCCCTCCTTGGCTTTTCGAGGTAGTGTCTCCACAGAAGTAGATTGGCCAAGGAGTGGTTGGTGCTTAGCAGTCACTATGCCACCAGAGCTACAGTCTAATTCTTTCATTCCCAAAAGGGAATCCTGTGCTCACTGGCTGTCATGTTCCAGCCTTCTCATCCCTCCCAAGCCCTGGGAAACCACTAATCTACTTTCTTTCTCTATGGATTGGCCTGTTCTGGCCATCCTACATCAATGGAATCATACAATATGTAGCCTTTAGTATCTGGCGTCCTTCACTTGGCATGATGTTGTCAAGGTTCACCTACATTGTAGAGTGTAGCAGTCCCCATTCCTTTGTATTGCTGAGTAATTTGTGATTGTGCACACACTCACGTGCCCCCTGGTGGACACTGGGTTGTTTCCACTTTGGGCCATTATGAACAATGTCAGTATCAGTATTCATCTGCGATATTTTTTTCTGCACACGTGCTCTCCCTTCTCTCGGGTATACGCCTAGGAGAGGAATTGCTGTGTCACACGGTAACTCTGTGCTTTACCTGTTGAGGAACTACCAGGTGTTTTCAAAGCGGCTGCACAATTTACATTCCCAGCAGCATGCGTATGAGTTCCCGTGCGTGAGAGTTCCCATATAACTCCATTTCTCTTAAACTTTAAAGTATGTTTTTACACAGGAAGCATTGTGTCTGGGTTGTAAATGGGCCATTGGTCATCACCCACCACATATTCAAGGCAACCTTCGAATAAGGCACTGAGCATAAAGCTGAGCTGTGACTTTGGAGCTAAACCCTTGGTTTCTGGATCTGTACTCTGGGCTCTTTGTCACGAAGGAAAGTGGGAAGAGTTTGCACTCTTTGGTTCTTTCCTGCAAGCTAAGCACATTAGCATTGGAGATGATAGCGACCCTGTGTGTGCAGAGTAGACTGCTCCATAGGGCTTCCAGGGTTGTTCACCAGGTCTTACCTCTGAGGAGGCTTGGAGTGGGTTTGAACTGCCAACCTTTGGGGGCAGTGGTCCAATGCTTTATCTTTTGTGCCATCAGGGACTCCAGGGACACTTTGTACTACACAATATAAGAAAAAAAAAATCAAACTTTGTTGCTGTCAACTCAATTCTGATTCATGGTGACCCCATGTGCTACAAGGTAGACCTGTTCCATTGGGTTTTCTTGGGTGACCTTTACAAAATCAGACATTCGGGTCTTTCTTCCATGGCACTTCTGGGTGAGTTTGAACTGCAACCTTTAGATAAGTTGTTGTTATTTGCCGTCGAGTCGAACCCGACTCATAGCGACCCCTCCTTGGGTTTCTGAGGCAGTATCTCTACAGAAGTAGATTGCCAAATACAAATTGTTCACACCAAAGGGACCTGGCAACAGAGCAGCAGCTGCTGATTTTTCTTGAGAGACGACCACGTATCAGGCTTTGCTCTAATTAGGGTGACCAACTGAACTTGTTGCCCAGGACTGAGGGTGTTCTTGGCCTTTTGCTGCTAAAATGAGGAAATTCCTGAGGATGTGTTGTTTCCTAGCTGTATTCATGTACTTTCCTTCCCTCATTTAAACCTGACAATCACTCCTTGAGTGATTTTCACTCCAGGGTCTTTCCTCATGCTCACCTCTTACCTTATTGCTCTGCCCCTTCCTGCCCAGGTCAGCTACGCATCCACTCTAGCCAGCCTCAGTGACAAGACCCAGTTCCCTTCCTTCCTGAGGACCGTGGCCAGTGACCTCACGTGCTCCTACATGGTGGCCCAGCTGGTGCTCCATTTCAGATGGTTCTGGGTGGGTGTTCTGGCCCAGGATGATGATCACGGCCAGCAGGGCAGTGCTCTGGTGACCTGGGAGCTGGTTCAGGCTGGTGTCTGTATTGAGTTCCACCTGCTTGTCCCCTCCAAGCATTCCCTGGAGAAGACCCAAGCCATCATCCGCAAGATGGAAGTCGGCACAGCAAAGAACATTTTGGTCTTCCTAAGCAATTCAAATTTCCACCTTGTTCTTCAGGGGCTGCTGGGCAGGGGGGTCTTGGGCCGGGTGTGGGTCAGCCAGGACACACTACACAGTGTGCTGGCCCTGGCCATCCCAGGCATCTCACAGGTCTTGCAGTGCTCCTTCAGCCTTATGCCACACCACAAACAGGTCTCCGGCTTCCCAGAATTCCTTGCTCACCTGCATCCCACACGGAATCCAGGAGACATCTTCACCAAGAGGTTCTGGGAGGTGACCTTTGGATGCACATGGCCCCACAGTAGCCTAAGACCAGCGGGGAACAGTACGGCTACAGGAGGGGTTCGGTTCTGCTTGGGGAATGAGAGTCTAAGAGGCCTGGAGTACCCTTTCCAGAACGTGAGTAATGTGGATGTTGCATACTCAGCAGTCTACAGTATTGCCCATGCTCTGCAGGATCTGGTAAGCTGTGAGCATGGCAATGGACCATGTGCAGACACGCACAACTTCCAGCCCTGGCAGGTGAGAGAGATTGGATGTGGGTGACTCAGGGGAGAATGGGGAGTGGGGCATTTGCTCTGTGCCAAATATGGAGGTACAACACAGACCTCTTTGGCAAGAATGATTCATGTTTATGGCCAGTAACCATCTTAGGAACAGCCCCTCTGACTGTGACCTCAGTGAGTCACTTTCGTGTAAGATGACTTGACTTAGCCCAACAGGACACACAATTAAATTTGAATTTCAGATAAACACCCAACAACTGTTCATTACATGTACCCCAAATTTCAATTTCAAACAAATTATGAATTCTTTTTTTACATTAATACTTTTTTAGTTTAAGTGTATCTCAAATTTAAATTTCAACTAAATGTGAATTTTTATTTTTATTTTTTTAGTATATGTCTCCAAACTTGAATTGCAGATGAACAATTTAGGATTTTTTTAGTATAAATTTATCCCAAACATTGCACGTTGTTGTTGTTGTTGTTAAGTGCCGTCGAGTCGCTTCCGACTCATAGCGACCCCATGCACAGCAGAACGAAACACTGCCCGATCCCGTGCCAGCCCCACAATCCCTGCTATACTCGAGCCCATCAT
>NW_006922281.1:487569-495810 GCF_000298275.1 Orycteropus afer afer | reverse complement strand
CAAACCCACCAGCCACTCCTCGGAAGGAAGGTTGGGCAATCTACTTCCATAGAGATACTGCCTCAGAAACCCAAGGAGGGGTCGCTATGAGTTGGCAGTGAGTTTTTTTTTTTTTTTTTACCGTAGCTTCTGCATCGCCTCAGGAATGTGCATTTCAATACCCCGGATGGGAGAGAGATATCAATTTTTTATTCCAACGGAGATATAGTCACAGAATTTGACATTCTCTACGGGCAGAAAACTCCCGAGGACTTATTCACATTTGTCCACGCTGGTACCATTAGCCAGCAAGCCTCTTCAGGGGAAAGGGTGAGCATACACTGGACGAAGGAGGAGCCTCAGGTGAGTCACCTGGGTGCACGATGACCCCAGTCCTGAGAAATCAGAATCAGAGGGGAACTTGGCAGCCAGTGGTCTGAGCCCTCAATGAACTCATGGAACGGTTGAGGTTCCATACTGGGCTGACTATAATTCAGCTGTTGAACCTCTAGACCCTTCCGTTTTCGGGAGGGTGGTGGGAATAGCGTTTACTCACCGTCAGATGAGACTATCAGGGACACAGAGGTGGAAATAGAGTCTGCACTGGGAGATTCTATTAGAACATTCTTCAGGAATCTGCTCTGTGAAGACCTGAATGGGTTATGTGGTAAAACAGCAATACACTTCACCAAATCTGTTCCCATAGAGCACCTGGGAGGTGGGCAGGATAGGTGTTTGCATTTTGTTTACTAACTAATGTAGTTGCAGCCTTGGGACACGTGTATCCATAGTTCCGTCCTAACTCCTTGCTTCTCCTCTGAAAACTGAAGTGGGGGATGGTTACTTCCATAAACAAAGTCTTGTTAATTTCAGTTAGGGACCTTCCAGCAGGACCACAAATAGACCAATCCACTGAGTGGACCGCAAATTACTCAGTCTCATTGGGCCAATGCTCAAGCCATGATCTGAATAGTAAATCAACGAATCCCTTACAAGATTTCGCCCCAGTCAATCAACTTAGTTCTTGTACAAAGGTAACACTTCCCAGCAGCAGTGATTGGCCTCTTCCCTAGGGAGAAGTAACAACCCTTTGGAGGTAGAAGGAAACCTGGGAGGGCCCCCCAAGTAGTTTCTCCAAAGAACTATGGCAAAGGTAACAACTCTCAGAGCTTTGAGGGGCTTGTGTGTGTGTGTGTGTGTAGAATCTCCCAAGATGTTTTTATAAAGAACCAAGACCAAAGGCCATACAAAAGAACTCATTTCAACATGGGCACACTGCTCCCCTCTGCTGGTAGAGAAAAGCCAGCCTCCCACACTTCCCTCAAAGGCTGTCTCCTTATCACTATTGCCTGGAGGTGGGAGGTAGACTCAGGAAGTCAGAAGATCCACTTGCAAGTCCTGTACAGATGGGAGGATTTACAATGGGAATCTGGAGGGAGTGAGACCTGCAGGTGACACGTGACACTGTGTTACTAAGCTCTCACACATGCACTATATGCAGAGGGGCTGAGGGAATCCGTGTGGGCCAGATGACCCAGCTGGTGCCCTCCTGAGGACTCACCTGTCTTTACTACTGTGGGTCAGTGTCCGCTTTCTTTGCGCTGATACCACTGAGATTGGTTCCCCAAAGGGGCCTGTCTTCTTGTGCAAGGAAGCATGCTGGCACCAAAGCTCTGGGTCAGGATGGGATCCCGTTCCAGACTGGTGACTGGTCACCCCTCTGCTCCTCTGTCCTCAGGTCCCTAGCTCCGTTTGCAGCGCAAGTTGCACTCCAGGCTCCAGCCAGATCCCCCTACAGGGCGCCCCCCACTGCTGTTTCGAGTGCAGTTCACAAACCAGACAGGTGAGGGCTCCTGGGGGCTGAATCCCAGAGGCCAATGAGGCAAACTCAGCACCTCAAAATCCCAATCAGGGAGTTACTGTGACCTCAAGGCTTTGGGTGTGGGAGTTGAAGAGGGCTGGCAAGGGAGTCATTCTTAGAATTGCATTTAGGCAAACTTCTGTGTTTTTTTGTTTTGTTTTTTAATTTAGGTGAAAATAATTAATCCAAAACATTTGTCACCACTACTTCCACATTTGCAATTTAATAACACTGATTACCTTATTGTTTTTGTGCCACCATTATTGTCCTTTTCCAAAATATTCCACCATCACTACCATAAACTCAATGCTCCCCAAGCAAAAGCTCTCCCACACCCCTGGTAACCAGTCATAATCTTCGGTTTCTATATGTTAGGTAATTTCCTAGAATTGAGATAATACAGTATTGGTGCTTTTGCGACTGACTTATTTCACTCAGTGTGATGTTTTCAAGGTTCCTCTGTGTTATAGCGAACATCAGGACTTCACTTCTCTTTATAGCTGCATAATATTCCATTGTGTGTGTAAACTACATCTTATCTATCCATTCATTCGCTGATGGACACTGAGTTTGTTTTCACCCCTCCCACTTCTGTTGAGGCATTAATTTGTTTATTTGTGTATTCATTTGGAGAGACTCTGTAGGCTCCGGAGTTGGGTTGCCTGTAATCTTTATGGAAGCTGCTCACCAGGCCTAGATCTTCCGTGGTGCCACTGGGTGGGTTCCAACAGGCAACTGTTGGATCACCATCCAAGTGCAGACTATCTGGGCTAGTCAGGGACCTTTTAGCCCTTCCACTTTTAAAGGCTCTTGTGATTTCATGGGGTTCATTCAGAGTATTTAATTAATTAATTAATTAATCCAGAGTATTTTTCTATATTAAGGTCAACTGATTATCAACCTTAATTCCATTTGTAATTTCCCTTTCACCATGTAACATAATATATCCACCAGTTCCAGGGAACATTTTTTGGGGCCATGACACAACCCATCACAGTCCCCAGACTCATCAGCCCTGGGCTGGTCAGGATTTCTCATGTCAGCCCGTTCTGGCAGGGTGTTGTGGTATCTCACTGTGATTCGACAAAGGCAGGGTGACAGAATTGTGAGGCCTGTTAGAAAGAACAGCTACTACTACGACAAATTGGGAAAAGTAGCCATTAAATAAGCAACACGAAAAAGGACCAATATTGTCATAATATCAATTATATGCAATAAGCAAATATGTAGATTATTGGTGGTCAGCAAGGGTGAGGGGAGGGGAAGGCGGAGTCCTTGCGTGGAGGACATTGAGTGTGTTAATGGTGGTGAAATGATCTGGAAATAGCAAGGACAGTGGCACTACTTGAAGAGCATCCTCAATGTCACTGAATTTACATGTAGAAATTCTTGAGATCCCATGTGTTTTGTCATGTATGTTTTCCCCAGCATAAAATTTTTAAAAATAATGTAACACATGTACACAGGGGCACACCTTTTTCCATGTGCCTCAGGATTTAGTGTGGCTCTTCCTTGCACTAGTAACTACTCACGACTCATAAGCGAACCAACACACAGGAAATGCTCACAAGAGTGTTGCCACATAGGCCCCCTCCATGTAGCTGGTGGTGTTATGATCATGGTGTAGATGTGGCTTCTGTCTCCCACAGACATGAAGCAGTGTCTTCCGTGCCCCATGGAGCAGTACTCCAGCCAAGCCAGAGACCACTGCCTGCCTAGGACAGAGAACTTCCTGGCCTTTGATGAGCCCCTGGGACTCACACTGACTGTAGCGTCACTCACACTGGCCAGCCTGGCGCTGCTGGTGCTGGTGGTGTTCCTGAAATACCAGCACACGCCCGTGGTCAGGGCCAACAACAGAGCTCTCAGCTACACACTCCTGGCCTCCCTGGCCCTCTGTGCCCTCTGCCCCTTGCTCTTCCTTGGCCGTCCCACCGTTGCCACCTGTCTCCTCCGCCAGACCACTTTTGCCACTGTGTTCACCGTGGCTCTCTCCTCCGTCCTGGCCAAAACCCTCACCGTGGTCCTGGCCTTCAGGGTCACCAGGCCAGGGGGCAGGGTGCGGGTGTGCCTGGGATATGGCGCCTCCGCCTCCGTCGTCCTCATGGCCTCCTTGATCCAAGTGATCCTCTGTGGGGTCTGGCTGGGCACCTCTCCACCATTCCCAGACAGGGACACAGCCTCCGAGCCCAGCCTCGTCGTTGTCCAGTGCCACGAGGGCTCCGGGGCCGCCTTCTCCCGTGTCCTGGGCTACTTGGGTCTCCTGGCCGGGGGCACCTTCTCGGTGGCCTTCCTTGCCAGGGGTCTGCCCGATGCCTTCAACGAGACCAAGTTCCTCACCTTCAGCATGCTTCTCTTCTGCAGCGTCTGGGTGGCCTTCCTGCCCCTGTACTACAGTGCCCGAGGCAAGGCCACCGTGGCCATGGAGATCTTCTCCATCCTCATGTCCTCTGCGGGGCTGCTGTGTGGCATCTTCATGCCCAAGTGCTACGTCATCCTGCTGAAGCCCAAGAGGAACACCCCGGCCCGGCTGAGCAGTGGGCGCCAGGCTCAGTGAGACAGGCAGAGCCAGGAGCCGCAGGGCAGGCCTCCCCCAGGCCGTCATCATCACCACAAGGCCTCCTAGTCATCCTTGAGAAGACATTCAGGCCACAGGTTCTGGGCTCATGGTCTTCGTGTAGATTCAAAGGGACTTAGAAGATAAAATAAGAGAAATGAAGCACTTTCAGCAAGATGTTAAGGAGCGTTGGTCTAGACGGTGGGCACATGGATGGTCACTGACTCTTTTTATGTATTGTTGAAAATTTCCCCCATCAAGAAAGTTTGAAAAAGTCTTATCAGGCTGTGCTTTTTTTGGGGGGAAAAAAACTGTAGATAATAAGCTTTGGTGAAAATTGGATCCCTAATACAGGGCTGATGGGAATGTAAAATAGTGCAGTCACTTTGGAAAATAGTCTGGCAGTTCCTCAAAAAGTTAAGCACAGAATTACCATAAAGAACCTGGTGGCATTCAATTGATTCCGACTCATAGCAACCCTAAAGGACAGAACAGAACTGCCCCAGAGTGTGGCCAAGGCTGTAATCTAGCAAAGCAGACTGTCTCATCTTTCTCCTGCAAAGCTGTTGGTAGGTTAGAACTACTGACCTTTAGATTAGCAGCTGAGTGATTAACCTGGGCACCACCAGGCCTCCAGAATTACCATACGCCCAGTTTAGGCATATACCGAAAAGAAATTCCGATGTACGTCCACTCAAGACATTGCACACATTGTTTGTACAGCATTATGAACATCAGCAAGAAGTGGATCCTGACACTGATCAGCTGATGAGCGAGGAAACAAAATGTCATCACCCATACAGGGAACATGATTTGGCCATAAAAGTAAATGAAGTACTGACATCTGCTAAAAAAAAGGAGAAGAAGAAGAAGAAGAACGAACCTTAAAAACGTTATGCTGAGCAAAATAAATCAATCGCAGGAGGACAGATATTGTATGATCTCACTTCTATGAAATAGATAAGTATACAGAAACCAAAAATTATTAGTGATTACCAGGAGTGGGGAGAGGAGGGCGTTTTTGCTTAGAGGGCATTTAGTGCATGTTGATGGTGGTAGAATGATTTGGAAAAGGTTAGTGAGAATGGTTGCACAACTTGAAAACCATAGTCAATGTCACTGAATTGTACAAGGAGAAATTGTACTGGGTCGGGATCTGCTCAGATGGGCATGAACTGAGGTTGAGTCATAGTGGCCCCTTAGTGAACTATGCTCTTGGCTATGCTCTTGCTCTTGGCTCACCACAGATCCTACCACTCTCTGTTGCCTCCCAACCCCCAGGCCAGCCCTGCAGCTTACACACTGCTCTAAATCAAATATCTTCTTACAGTGAAGAAATTTTTTTTTTTAACCTGGCTCTCTATCGAGACAGAAAAGCCCAAGGACAGAGTGGTCTACAAAAAAGGAGAGACATGAAAGTCTTGGTGGGAATTTGTTCTCTGAGTTTCTATGGCTGATCCCACTCCTTATTACAGGATGATTTACAGATCAGCTTGGAACTTTGAGTGGAACTCTGGTGGAGTAGGCTAACGCATTCAGCTGCCAACCAAAAGGTCAGCAGTTGGAACTGGTGTGAGAAAGATGAGGCAAGTCTGCTTCCATAAAGAAACCCTCAGGGGCAGTTCCACTCTGTCCTCTGGGGATGCTGTAGCTCAGAACAGACTGGACCGCAGTGGGTTTGGTTGGAACCTTGGAACCTGGGTCTTCCTGGTGGTGTCATTTCTCCCTGGAAAGCCCTTTTGCAGTGATAACTGTCCAGTAGGCATTACAAGCTAATTACCCTGGTGGATCCTTGCCTTGATGGCTGCCTTCAGTGCCTGATAAGCCCACGAGGAAAGAGAGAATTCTGAATGCTCACCACACCAATTTCATTCTCAATCAAAAGCTAACAGCTTTAAGGACACAGCCATTGCTTATTTAAAGTTAACACTTAGTCATCATTTCACCCCAAACTGAATTTCAGGTAAACAACAACTAATATTTTAGTAAAAGTGTGTCCCAAATATGCTATTGGAACATACTTAAACTGAAATATTAGTATTTAATTTAATTGAGTATTCTGTATAATTATGTCCCAAACATGCTATTGGAACATGCACATAAAAAATACTGTTGGTATTTACTATTAGTGTATAAGTATTCAACATACTTAAAGATAGATGAAAAAATACTTAACTGTGCATATATAAAAAGTGTTTGAAATATACTAAATATGGGACACACATACTAAACAGTATCTGTTGTTCATGTGAAATTCAAGTTTAACTGGGAGTCTGTATTTTTATTTTCTAATTCTGGCAACCCAATTATGGGATATACTAATACTATGGGGCATCCTTATAGTAAACCTTGTTGTTGTTGTAATGAGTGATGGAGTGAGTTCCAACTTACAGAGAAACTATGTGCAACAGAACAAAACACTGCCCAGTCCTGCACCATCCTCACAATCATTGCTGTATATGAGCCCATGTTTACAGCCACGTGGTCAATCCATCTGGTTGAGGTTTTCCTCTTTCTCACGGACCTTCTGCTTTATCAAGCATGATATCCTTCCCCAGGTACTGGTCCATCCCAGTAAGATGTCCAAAGTATGTGAGACAAAGTCTCACCATCATTTCTTCTAAGGAGCATTCTAACTGTACTTCTTCCAAGACAGATTTGTTCCTTCTTCTTGCAGTGCATGGTATATTTAACATTTACTCAACATTACTGAGACCAAGAGGCAGTCATTTGAACAGAACCAGGGGATACTGCAAGGTTTAAAACAAAGATATCACTTGAGGACTAAGGTGTTTCTGACCCAAGACATCAGGGTTTTATCATTTTACTATACCTATTCAATCTGTATGCTGAGCAAATAATCCAAGAAACTGAACTATTTGAAGAAGAATGGAGCATCAGGATTAGAGGAAGAGTCATTAACAACCTGTGATAAACATATGACACAATGTTGCTTGCTGAAAATTAAGAAAACTCGGAATACTTACTGATGAAGATCAAAGACTACAGCCTTCAGTATGGATTACACCTCAACATGAAAAAAAAAAAAAAAAAAAACCCTCACAAATGGACCTATAAGCAACATCATGATGAACGGAGAAAAGATCGAAGTGGTCAAGGATTTCATTTTACTTGTATCCACAATCAACGCCCATAGAAGCAGCAGTCAAGAAAACAACATATTGCACTGGGCAAATCTGCTGCAAAACACCTCTTTAAAGAATTCAAAAGCAAAGATATCACTTGAGGACTAAAGAGTGTCTGACACAAGACATGGCATTTTCAATCCCCTTATATGATGTGAAAGCTGGACAATAAACAAGGAAGACTGGAGGATTGTTGCACTCAAATCATGGTGTAGGTGAAGAATATTGAATATACCATCACTGCCAGAAGAATGAACAAATCCGTCTTGGAAGAATTACAGCCAGAATGCTCCTTAAAAGAGAAGATGGCAAGGCTTTGCCTCATGCACTTTGGACATGTTATCAGGAAGGAGCAGTCCCAGGAGAGAGACATCATGCTTGGTAAATGGTCAGCGAAAAAGAGGAAGGCCCTCAATGTGATGGACTGACAAAGACTGTGCGAGAATGGGCTCACACACGGAAAAGAGCATGAAGATGGCACGGGACCGGGCAGGGCTCCATTCTGTTGTATAAAGAGAACCATAAGTCAGAACCAGCTTGACGGCACCTAACAACAACCATAAACATTACTCACAGTGTGGTGGGACACAAGAGCGACATCCAAAAATCAGCTGGATTTCTCAACACCAGCAAAGAGATTGTTGAAAAAGAAATAAGGAAATTGATACCATTTACAATAAAACAAACAAAAAAAAAAA
>NW_006922281.1:482197-486294 GCF_000298275.1 Orycteropus afer afer | reverse complement strand
GGGTTTGAACAGCCAGCCTTCTGGTTAGCAGTCAAGTGCCTTAGGCACTATGTTACCAGAGCTCCTCATTAGCCATTAGAAATTGATGCAAATCAAAACAACAATGAGATACCATCTTGTCCCAGCACTAGTAGCAAAGTTCAACAAGACAGAAAATAATAAATGATGGTGAGGATGTGGAGAGATTGGGTCACTCATACACTGCTGGTGGGACTGTAAAATGATACAACCACTGTGGAAAGCAGTATGGCAATTCCTTAAAAAGTTGGAACTAGAAATATCATTTGACCCAGCAATTCCATTACAAGGTATATATCCTAAAGAAGTGAGAGCAAGGACAAGAATAGACATATGCAATTAACCCATGTTCATTGCAGCACTATTTGCAATAGCCAAAAGATAGAAACAACTGAGGTGCCCATCAACAGAAGAATGGATAACCAAACTATGGTACATACTCCCAAATGGAATACTATGCAACCCTAAAGAAAAACATAGAATCTGCAAAACACTGCATAACGTGGATGAACTTGGAGGACATTATGCTGAGTGAAATAAGTCAGTCACAGAAGGACAAATATTGTAAATGTCCATTATTGTAAAAAGCCAAGGAAAGGTTTACATATGAAAGGAAATTTTTTTTTGTTGGCTACCAGGGGGGTGGGGAGGGAACACTGTTAGATAGGTAGAGACAAGTATTGATTTGGATAAAGAGAAGGGCAATATAACAAATGTGAGTGATCAACACGGTGGCACTGAGGAAGAGAAAGACAGAGAGAGATGCAAGGGAGCTATAGACAACAAAGATGAACCCTTTTGCACATGCAGTACTGCATTGTCAGTGAAGGCAAACATTCATCTATGGGTGGATAGATGGGTGGACAGGCTGAACTATTAGGTATATCTATGCAGGGGGTAGTGTGCCCATGACCATGTATAGGGTTGGCAGACAATGTTTCCAGAAGTGTATTTGTAAAGGGACAAGGTTGTAGTCACTTCTTGGCCACAAGCAGCCACCCAGAGGGAGCAAGTTGTTGGACCTGTGGGCTTGGGACCATGGTCACAGGGGACATCAAGCTTACTTGGCATAACATACTATACAAAAGCATTGTTCCACCTCCTACTTTGGCGAGTAGCAACTGGGATCTTAAAAGCTTGCAAGTGGCCATCTAGAATCCAACGATGGGTCTCTCCTCATCCAGAGCAAAGACGAATGAAGAAAACCAAAGATTCATGGAAACAATTAGTCCCAGCGACTGGTACACCATACAATCTGCATCCTATACAACTATGAGACCAGAAGAAGTATATGGTGCCTGACTATCAATGTCAGCCACTCGGAGGAGGGTGATCTATGGAAGAGATCTTGGATAGAGTGGAAGAACAATGTGGAACAAAACTCAAAATCATAAAAGAAAAGAGAAGTAAAGGGAGGGGACCAGGTTTGCTGGTCTGATAAGAGTCTGGTGGGACCCCTAAGACTACGGTCCCTAGCTGCCCTTCAGGTCTGGAGTTGAACCCACTCCCATGGCTTCCAGCCAAACAAAAGACAGGCATATCAGCTGAACATTTACATTATGTAGATACACTCCTTGGAGAGATCAATCATGGGAGAATAAAAGGGCTGTGTATACATAGGGAGACAGCTTGAGGGGCAGGAGTACATAGGAGGGAAGGACACAGGGAAGAGGTAACTATGGGGAGGAAGTGGGAGGGGAGCTGTTGCATTGTGGGAAATTGCAGTCAATGTCACAAGACAAAGTGTATGTGAGCTGCTGTATGGAAAATGAATTTGCTCTGTAAACTTTCACCCAAATCACAATAAAAATTCAAAAATAAAAGTACAGTAAATATACTAATATTTTTAAAGTGTTTTAATGTGAAAATACATACAACGAAACATACACCAATTCAACAATTCTTACATGTATAACGACATTGATCATATTCTTCAAATTGTGCAACCATTTTGGCCAACCTCTTCCAAATCATTCGACCACCATAAACATAAACTTATCGCCCCCAAAAACTCTCCCTTTCCTCCTCCCTCCTACACTGGTAATAACTAATAGTTTTAAACCGGGGGGGGGGGGGAACTCACTGCTGTTGAGTCGGATCCAACTCATAGGGACCTCTCCTTGGGTTTCCGAGGACGTAGCACTATGGAAGCAGATTGCCCAGTCTTCCTTCCAAGGAGTGGCTGGTGGGTTTGAACTGCCAGCCTTCTGGTTAGCAGTCAAATGCCTTAGGCACTACGCCACCAGAGCTCCCACTAATAGTTTTAGGTTTCTACCTATTAGGTTTCCATATATTTGCTTAGGAGTCTTGATGGCACACTGGTTAAAGTGCTCAGCTGCTAACTGAAAGGTGGGTGATTTGAACCAATCACTCACTCTGCTGGACAATGAATTAGGAAGACGGAAGAAGAGCTGATGCTTTTGAATTGTGGTGTTGGAGAAGAATGCTAAGAGTATCATGGTCTGCTAAAAGGACATACAAATCTGTCCTGGAAGAAGTGCAGCCAGAATGCTTCTTGGTTGCAAGAATGGCCAGACTTTGTCTCACCTACTTTGGTCATATTGTCAGAAGGGACCATTCCCGGGAGAAGGATATCATGCTTGGTAAAGTGGAGGGTCAAGGAAGAAAAGGAAAGCGCTCAAGGAGATGGATTGACTGATGCAGTGGCTGAAACAATGGGCTCAGGTATGGCAAAAGTTGTGAGGGTAGCACAAGACCGGCAGGGTGCTGTGCACAGGGTCGCTATGAGTTGGAGACACTGGACAGCAACTAACAACTGCAGAGGAAAAGATGTGGCTGCTAATTGAAAAGTTGTAGGTTCCACCCCACTCTGAGGAGAAAAATGTAGTAGCTGGCTTCACAGCTTTGGGAACCCTATGGGGCAGTTCTTTGTCCTACAGGTTTGCTAACGGTGTGAACAGAATCCAAAGGGCACTAGGTTTGGATATTTTGATATATATTTGCTTGTCTCATGTAAGTGCGATCATACAGTATTTGTCCTGTTGCGACAGAATGATTTCAGTCTTCAAGGTTTAAATGTTTTTGTTGTTGCTGTTATGTGCCCTTAAGTCGGACCCGACTCATAGCGACCCCTCCTTGGGATTCCGAGGCAGTATCACTACGGAAGTAGATTGCCCCATCTTTCTTCCGAGGAGTGGCTGGTGGGTTTGAACCGCCAGGCTTCTGGTTGGCAGTCAAGTGCCTTAGGCACTATGCTACCAGAGCTCCTAAACGTTTTTAGAATGTACTAAAAATGGGCGCACTGATATTTTTTTTAAAAAAATCATTGGTTGTTTATATGGATGGAATTAAAATTTAACTGGGCTTCCTGTATTTTGCCTGGCAACCCCATAGCAGAGGGAAGTAGAGGTGTCATTGGGACTGCGCAGCACACGACGTCCTTCCTCCGCGCCTTACTTAGGCGCTCCTCGCACCGCCGGGACAGTTGCCGTGGCGACCGAATACCCACTCTAGGGTATTTCTTGGCCATCGCGGGGACAGGGCTACCCAACCCAGGCGGCTTTTTATTGGCTAAAGCAGACGTGTTTATCACGGCCCGGCCCCGCCAGGCCAATGGCGACGTCCCGCAGCCCGCGGGGTTCTGGGAATTGTAGTCCGTCAGGCGGTGATGACGCTCTTTTTCATGGCGAGGGGCCACCCTGACCGAGGGGCCCAGGCCCGACGGAGCCCGCGCGCGGTGAGTCCGCCGCGGCCCGTCCGGTGGTCCGGCCGTCGGTCCCTCTGTCCGTCACTGCTCTCGTTGGGCCTGTCGTTCCCGGGAGGGGCCGGGGTCGGCGGCGGGAGCCACGTTGGTTGGGGCGGTCGGGATGGTGGAAGCGGACGCGGGTGTAGCCTTGAATAAGGCCCTGGGCGATGGTGGCGCGCCCGAGGTTCTCCGGGAGACCCTGAAGGGAAACGGCGGTTCTGGGATTGGGACCGATGTGAGGAGACCTGATGTAAAAGGGGTGCTCTGGTAGCATAGGGGCTAAGGCACTTGACTGCTCACCAGATGGTTGGCGGTTCAAACCCATCAGCCACTCCTCGGAAGGAAGGTTGGGCAATCCTACTTCCGTAGTGAT
>NW_006922281.1:458179-482097 GCF_000298275.1 Orycteropus afer afer | reverse complement strand
TATATATCCTATAATACATATGTCTTGATAGTCATAATAAATGCCTACATTACTGGCTTTTGTATGTACTCTTCCTTCTATCTAAAAAAGTTTTCTATATAACAATATATGCTTTGACTTGTAGGCAGTAGCATTCACTGTGTATCGTGTGTCTTTTGAATGTTGTAGCATCATCTCTGCTTGATATTCTTTTGAAAATATTACCATGAAATGCATGGTGACTGCCATATGCAGCAAAACCAATGCTAGTGATAGAAACAGCTATCCAAATGCCAAAGGAGTTGGAAGCAAAAGATTATTAAATAACATTGAGGTAGAAAATAAATTAATGCTATTGCTTGCAATTTAGGAATGCCAAACTTGACAATCACAATGATTTTCAAAAACAAAGAAAAAATTCTTCAAGCTGTTAGAGGATCAATTCCATTGAAAGTGACAAGGCTAATGAAAATGCAAGAGGGACCTGTATCAGATACAGAGAAATATCTAGTCACATGGATTAAGGATCAAAGACAAAAGATTATCCCTCTCAATATGTTGACAGTCATTGCTAAGGCATGAAGATTGTTTGAGATGCTGAAGGAAAAAGCAGGGTCAGCCTACAATATGGTGTTTGTACAATATCCAATTTCACGGAATGCGTTGGAGACATTAAGTGATGCATGACTAGTTGCATCTACAAAGCTTTCTAGTTGTTCTCAAAGGCTATTAATTCTTTTTGTCTAAAGCCTTTAATTTAGGAGTGGATGCATAAATAAACACTCAAGTTGCACAGGGGTGGGAAAGCCAATGGGAGGGAGTATCACTACGGAAGTAGGATTGCCCAACCTTCCAGTGATACTGCCTCGGAAACCCAAGGAGGGGTCGCTATGAGTCAGGGCTGACTCGATGGCACATAACAACAACAACAACAACAAGGTAGACGTAGGGAGGGCCGGAGCTGTTCGCATCCCGCCCTGACGCCTGCGCCCTCCCCAGCTCCACCGCCCTGCTGCGCCTCCCGGGCCTAGCCTCCCCGCGGCGCCTGCGCCCAACGCGGCCTCGCCGCCCTGCTGCGCCTGCGCCTCCCGGCCCAGCCGCCAGGGCCTATGAGTAAGCAATCGTGTCAGTCATCGCTCCCAGCCTGCACCCCAGCCGCTCGTTGGTTCAATGCTGTCTCTGCGTTTAGGTGTTCGCGTCGCAGTCCCCACGGGTCCCTCCGCCCGTGGAACTCGAAGCCTCTGCTCAGACCCCGGTGCCCACCCCAGGGAGCCCGGCCCTTCGTCCTGGCTTTGAGCCCTCCGCAGGCGCTGTGGTGGTGCAGTCCTTAAAGTACTGGGCCGCCATCCGAAGGCAGGTCGAACCCACCAGCTCCTGCACTGGCGAAAGACGCTTCCAGAAAGATATATGGCCTTGGAAACCCTGTGAGGCAATTCTACCCTGTCTTCTAGGCGCTCTGTGACTCAGAATCCACTATGCGGCCGTGCGTTGGATTTTCAGCCCTCCACGTGACACTCAGACCCCCCCTTCAACCCCAGGAACTCCACAAAGTGGACCTCCAGGATCCCTCGACCACCACTAACCCCACATGCACCCCAGGTTGTATTCTCTACCTAGTCCTTAGCCCCATTCGACATCGGCCCAGGACCCCTCACGTCAACTCGGGTTCCCCTCACCCGAGCCCGGCACCCCCATGTTGGCCTAGGAACTTCCATGGGGACTTCACTCCCACGTGGATCCCAGGAGCTCTCCCAGGCCTCCCACAGATGGCTGAGGGGCTGCAACTCCCTGAGCACCAGAGGGGGCACCTAAATTCAGAGATTAGAACAGAGGGGGCTGCAGCAACTCCCCGAACTGCAAAACAGGCCATTTTTTCTTCAGACACACACATAAGCACAAGTGTCCTGTAGTGTAAGAGCATTTTGCCTGTAATCCTGGTCAGGGCGTGGGGGGACAGCAGATCCAGGCCCAGAGCACAGCTCCTCATCAGTCACCTATGTACCTGAGATACTTCTCCTTGGGCCCTGATGAGACACACCTGTGAACTGTGGAAACCTGGAGCCAGAGGAGCAGGAAGGCTCGCGGCCACCCTCCACTCCGTTGGTCCCGTCAGAAGCATTTCCACATAGTTTCTGCTCACTCTTTTTTCTCCCAGCAGATGGTTACGTGCACTTGACTGCTAACCAGAAGGCTGGTGGTTCAAACCCACCAGCCACTCCTTGGAAGGAAGGTTGGGCAGTCTACTTCTGTAGTGATACCGCCTCAGAAACCCAAGGAGAGGTCACTATGAGTCGGGTCCAACTCCACGGCACATAACAACAATTGGGGGAGACAGAGACATATGAAGAACACCTCAGCTTTTCCTTCTCTACCCCATGCTTTCATTGCTGGTGGGCTCCTGGCACCCATCTTAGGCCACCGTCTCTCTCTCTTCCCTGTGCTGAAGAAGCTTCATCCAAAGAGCTCAGGTTGGACGGCTGGGCTCAATCCCCAGAGTGCACCGTTTCTCTCAGGTACAGCAGGCATGATTTACAGGCCCGTCTAAGACCGCAGGGCAACTGGAGGCAGAACTCTGGAGTGTCTCCACTCGTCCCAGGGCCTGGGGGCTCAGTCCATTCAGTTTTAATGTCAGTCTCCATAACCTATATGTGTGTGCTTAGATGTTGTCTGTGCCAGAACTCAGTGAGAGAATGGGTGCCCTCACCCACGGAACCTACTGCAGCCCCACCATCCTCACCCTGGGCCAGCCCTTCCCCAGCTATGGGCCCCGTTACCATTCTCGTACTCACAGCTCCTAACCCCCATCTCTGCAGGCAGGCTGCCCTCAGAAGACATCTGCCTGACATCCCTCAGTCCTTCAAGTCAACTTGTCCAAAGAACTCATCCTCCCTCATCCTTAGAAAACCCAACTCCCTCCCCTCTGGTTTTCCCTCTCTCCCCAAGGCCTAAAAGGAATCCCCAGAAGGGTTCTCAGTGACCCCCCGGGCAGTGGTAACACACCTGGGGACCCCTCCACACCCCTCTCACATCGCTTGTCTCTGCACTGCCCTGCCCCTCTTGATGGTCTGTAGCTGCCTCTCAGAGGCTCTGCCTCTGGCCCTTGTCCCTCCCTTCCATCCCCAGCCTACAGCTGGCAAGAGCTGTCTACGCACGGACGCTGAACTGACATAATCACTGCAGAATAGATCCATCATGGCCCTCCCCTCCCCAGGGGGCTTTCCTAGTCCGCAGCACCCATGGAATAGAGACTGGAATCCTTAACCCTTAACTCTGCTCCTCTCTGACTCCCACCCGCGGCCTCCTCACAGCCCACCCCCTCAGAACAGTAGCACTTTACCGGTGCGCAGCACAGAGCGGGCCCCTAGCCCCTGTGAATGGGTGAGTGATGAGTGGTGAGGACTGCAGCCCCTGCCAAGATACTGTTGTGGGGCTGGAGTTACCAGCCAAGAAAGCGTTACTTGGACTTAAGAGTGTTAGGCAGAAACATGGCTGGCCAGGTGGGTGAACGATTGAGCCGGAGGGAATTATAAGAACTGGTCAAGCAAGGAGGTGCCTGACCAGAGCCCATACCAAACCCCAGCACGTAACCCTTGCTTAAGAAAGACCCCAGCACCTGACTCTTCCTCACGAAAGCCCCCAACCATTTCCTGCCCACTATGTGAATGAAGTGCTTCAACTCTGCTTCCTACCACCATGCTAATAGGGTACTTTAACCTTATTGGTTCCTGTAACACACCCTGCTCTCAATCCGGTCCTCTAAGAACCAGGAAGAAAATCACTATAAAATACCCTTTCTTTCACCTGGGCATCGCGACTTCCCTGGCCCCTCTCAGGGACCCATGAACCTCGCCCGGGCACCTCTCAGGGACCCGTAAACCTCTCCCGGGAGCGCAGAATAAAACTTCTCTTTAACCCCACTTTTGTGCGTCCTCTTCTCCTTACTGCAACCTTACAAAGAGGAGGCAGGTCGACTGCACTGTGGAAGGTCATCCACACCCTCTCTGCCCAGCCACAGGCACTCTGCCTTGGCTGACCTGCAAGGGTGTGGCCCAGGGCTCTGGGCTTAGAAAGTGACTCCTCAGAATCCTGTCAGCTGCCCTGGTTCATCACAGCCACAAAACGGAGTTCTTTGCCCAGGCTGCTCAAACAAGACCCCGCCAGAGCTGTACTGAGATAGGGGCCAGCCCGTCTTCTCTTTCTGCTCACCTGCGTGTGGTGGTCCTGCAGCCCTGCAGTCCACCCTGCCCTATGCCTTCCTCTTCTGGCATCTCCTATAAGGCCTGATGCCCCAGCCTCCCAAGTGTGATGCTTCCCAGCCTCCTGGCCACAGGGCACCTGCTGGGTGCTGGACCCTGTCCTGGCTGCTGATGAAGGGCAGTCCCTCATCAACTCACAGGTCACCATCCTCCTTGCTCTGGCCAGGGCCTCGGGAGTCAGAGGAGAGATGGCACTGTCAGGCTTTGAGGCCTCTGGCCTGGTAAGAAGGGAAGGAATGCATCCACGCAGCAGTAAATGCGGTGTATTTACATGTGAATGTTGGATCAATCAACTTCTTTTAATGCAAAACCGCCGTGTAATTGGTTGTCCTGAATATAGAATGGATTGAAAGCTCATTTGGTTCCCAGTGCAGCTGCTCCTTGTGGGGCCCTGTCATGGGCCACAGAGATGACGCCTGTGCTCCAGCGGTGCAGGGAATGCTGGCATCCATCAGCAGACGAGAAGCCAAGATTGGGGCTGAGCAGGCCCCAGCTGGTGGTCCTACCAGGGTCCGGCAGGGAGAGGGCTAGTGGCCCTGAGACCCAGTAACAGTAATGCAGGAGTGGCCTTCAGCTCATCTTGTTTGGTAGGTATTTCTGAAACCTGCCAGCTTTTTTGAAGATTTCACACACAAACCCAGATCTTTAGACCTTCTTTAGAGAAATCCAGACCTGGGATGTTGGCCTCTTCTGTCCACAGGGCACCACTTGCTGGAGCCAAGCAGCACCCAGCCCTTTAGAAAGGACCCAGCCCCAGCAGGCACTTAATTGAGAACCTTGGTTGGAAAAACCAGAAGAATGAAACAGGTGCAAGTCTCAGAGCTGGACAGCGCACCTCTGTGTCTCCAGCTGGGCCACTGTCAAGGGCAGGCCAGGCCAGGTGGCACCACGTGACATCCTGGTGACAGGACTTGGCCCTAAATCCTCTGGGCAATGGATTTCAATGAGTCATAAGCATGTTCATACTTTTTGATCCTGAAAAAGGAAATCAGGGAAAGAAAAAAGTAACATAGTAGAGGAAAATGTATTTTCCTGGGTTTTCTGGATGTGAAAAAACGACATAGCAGGGGTGTCTGACCTCCTCTAACTTCCCAAGGGGGAGGATCAAGATCAGCAGCCCAAGGCTGGTTCCTATGAGGCGGAGGTCAGACATGCTTCCTCTCTCCAACCTTTTTACCAACTGTGACACCAACCATCCCTCCCACAGCACTTTGTACTTCTCTGCTGGGTTCACTAATTCATTGGTTCACAAAATAGTTAACATTGTGACACAGAACTCAGACTATACTCATGATTATGGAATTTATTAGGGAAGTAACAGGACACACCTCAGGATCAGGATCAACTTAGAAGTACCAGGAATGACTCAGAATTCAGTTCTTAATTAGGACAGCTTCTTCTCACCCTCTGCCGCTGGACCCTGCTTAGGGCCTTCTCAGGCAAGTGTTACAACTCCCAGCCCCATGGGTCACCAAGCCTCATTGCAGCCATCTCACGCTAGTCTCAAGGTTCCTGCCGTCTTGTGCCGCTATCCCTCATTACTGCTGCACCATCATCTCTTGCTGTCTCCCCTATTATAGCTCCTCTCTGTGTCTCCTCAGTCTAGCAGGGTCCAAAGGACAAGCTCCACTCTGGCTCTGCTTTCTTGGTGGTCATGAGGTCCCCCTTTCTGCCTCTGGGATGAGCTCATTTTAAGCCTCACGGGATGGCAAGACTGAACAATCACCTCGTTACACTTCCATAAACCTCATTTGGATTGTCACAGCCCCACAAGGATGTCATGCACCTTATTTACATTATTAGCAAGCTATCTAATCCCCTTGATGGGCCACAATCACTTCATTTGCATAGTCCCACTCACTCATTTATTGGGAGATATAAAGACTAAGCCTCAGGGAAAAAAAAAACCCTCACTGCCATCAAGTCAATTGCAACTCAGAGACCCCGATTGGGTTTCAGAGGCAGTAAACCTTTATGGAAGTAGATCACCCCGTCATCTTTCCAAGAGCAGCTGGTGGGTTTGAACTGCCAACTTTCTGGTTAGCAGTCAAATGCCTCAGGCACTCCGCCACCAGAGCTCCTTAAGACTATGGCTAGAAAGGCCGTATTAAGTAACTGACTTCACTGCAGGGTGAAAAAAGTGGCAGAAGTAACATCTGTGTATATTTTAAAGGTTTTTGTTGCAGTAGACAGAAGAGTAGGCTGGCTTTCACAAACATGACAATCACAAATGTAGAATTTTAGTCTTTGTATATCAAAAGCCAAACCCACGGCCCTCTAATTGATTCTAACTCATAGTGACCCTATAGGATGGAGTAAGAATGGCCCAGAGGGTTTCCAAGGCTGTAAATCTTTACAGAAGCAGACTGCCTTATCGTTCTCCCAAGGAGCAGCTTGTTGTTGTTGTTGTTGTTATGTGCCGTCGAGTCGCCATTAGTCCCTTGGACTAAATGTTTCCTTGTATCTGACTTCACTCTTCTTTGCTCTGGATGAGGAGATACCCTCTTAGTTGTACCTTAGAAGGCTGCTTGCAAGCTTTTAAGACCTCAGTCACTACTCACCAAAATAGGATGTAGAACATTGTGTCTGTGGACTATGTTATGGCAGTTGCTTCTGATGTCCCCTCAGACCACGGCCCTGAGCCCCCAGGCCTGGTGATTCATTCCCTCAGGATGTTTGATTATGGCAACGTGAGCAATCTTACCATCCTCTCTGTTTCTGGAGTTTGAGAATAGTCATTCCTATCAAAGAAAAAAATGGCTGGTCTTGAATCCTCTCAGCTTCCAATCCAACATGTGAACACCAGTATCCGATTATCCAATAAGGAAGGTACACACAGGCTTACTTGTGCTAACTTACTAATCTAGTGAATAATTTCATTTTTTCACCATATCAAAGATTCTGCTTCTAGAGATGGCTGGCATCTGTCTCTCTCCCAACCCCAAGCACCTTCCTACAGAAGCAAAGCCTCTTTTGGAATTTATAATCCCTGACAAATCTGCATGTAAGCACAAGTGAGCCTGCGCTTACCTTGCTTATTGGGTAATCCGCCCTGGTGAGTCTGACGGATTTTCCAAGCAATATTTCCTTTCTTTTAGCTTCAGTTTCCTGGGATCCTTTCTGCTCCTGGCTTAGGAGCACCCAGTGAAATGCACCAAAAGCAAGACCATCTTGACTGGGGGCACAGAGGATCCGCTGCCACACCCCCTCCGTGATTATTAAGCAGATGACGAATGGGGTCAGTGACAGCAGAGCAGCTTTGAATACGATGCCGCTGTTCAAATGCAGTTTAGACCATTACGCAGTACTGTTCGAAGCCACTACGACACAGTGCAGGCTCTTGGCCCATGTTTCTCAGAACCTGGGAAATGTGCAAGGCTGGGTCAAGGTGGCACAATGCAGACTGGCTCTTGTCTTTGTGTTCCAATTGCTTTGCCAATTTCAGTGCTTTTCGTTTTCTTTTAAACACTGGTTTGTTTTACAATTAAGTTCATGGCATAGTTTCCAACGTGAAAGTGGTGTGTTTGTTCCAGAGGCTTCCTCTGGACACGGACAGTAGGCCTTCACTGGCCACCCCTGTAGTTAGTTGTGAAGTCGACTCGGCCTCCTGGCGCCCCCATGTGTGCAAAGCGGAACTGCTCCGTAGCCTCTTCAAGGATGTGACTTTTGGAGGCACTTCGCCAGGCCTGTCTAATGAAGTGCCTCTCCCAGGATTCGAACTGCCAACCCTTAGGCTGGTGGTGGGGCAGTTAGCCGTTTGCACCATTCCTCAAAGACACAGACGTCTTTCCCACCACGGTTTGCCCGCACTGAGTCCCCTGCCTTCAAGATTTCAAGACCCTCCCTTAGTTTGACTCAATATCTTCCCTGACTCCCCTACCAACCTGTTAAATTACTCCCCGGTCAGTCACCCGCTCGCCCCCACTGAAAGGTCAGCTCACTCGCTCAAAGGCGTGGTCCTGGTCCTTAAGACCCCCCACAGGCCGAGGGCGCCAAGACTGCAACCACTATTGCAGTCTGGCTACACACCGAGCCGCTCGAGTCCCGCGCGGCCCCCTGGGAGTTGTAGTTTCGCGCCCAGTCTACGCAGGCGCACCCTCCTCCGGTGACGGACAAGGTCTTTGTTCTACGGTAGGACTAATGAGTGAGACCCAGAAAAGGGTCACAGTAAGAAAATAAGGCTGATAGGTGGGGGTCCACGGGACCACGCTGGGACCCGTGCTGCCTCGCGCCCAGCACCCCAGAGAAGGTGGACTGATCAAGGGCACGCCCGGCAGCGCGTGCTCGGCCCTCTGGAAGTTGTAGTGTGGCGCACCATGCGCGCAGGCGCAATACTGGCTGGTAATGGCTGTGGCCTTACCCTTGCCTTCCGGTGAAGCGTATGAAGCAAAGAGGAGGCTAGCCAGTGGGAGGCTTCCGGCCTACAGTTAATCCGGAGCTCGGCTGCCTCATCTCTAGTGCGCCCCCCCCCCACCGGGCAGGGGAGCACCGGAACAACCGGACGCAAGCGCGCGGCCCTCTGGGAGTTGTAGTTCGGCGCCTGTCTGCGCAGACGCAGACCTTGTAGGTGGTGGCCGAGGCCTTTGTCCTGCTGGCCCGCGGGTAAGTCGGGTACGCGACTCGTCTCGGACAGGGGAGGCTGAGCTGGACGGAGGCTGGGTCTGCCCGGTGGCCGGGCCGGGAGGTGTATTCGATCGCGCAGGTGTCGCCCGAGTCCCTTTTGCTGCTTTGGGCCTGGGGTGGGTTTTGACGGGGGTGGTAGGGGCGGAGCCGATGGGGCGGGGCCTGGTTTTGAGGGGGTCTCTGAGTCCGAGGAGGGAATGGGGGCTCCTGGTTTTGACGGGAAGAGTTGGGGACTCCTAATCTCGAGATCAGGAAGGAGAGACAAGCTGGCCGGACCCGTCGGAGGCTGGAGCCAGCCTTACCTGCATCCCTCCGGCCTTGGTGGGACGCGGGGCGGGTAGAGGGGTTGGTAAACAGAGGCAGCCGAGGGCGCACCGGGGGTCCTCTCCGGGGTCTGCGCCTTCTTGAGGGGCGCTGCCTCTGCGGGGTGGCGTGGGGAGAGACCAGATGCCCCGGACTGGGATCCTAGCCGGCTTGGGCCCAGGAGACAGACTTCATTAAACTCTTAAGTATCTGTGGTGGAGCTCTGGGGGCACAGTGGTGAAAACATTCGGTTCTCAACCAAAAGTTCCTCGGTTTTGACCCACCAGCTGCTCTGAGGGAGAAAGATGAGGTAGGTAGTTGGCTGTAAGGACTGACATTCTTGGAAACCCTACGGGACAGTTCTACTCCGCCCACTAAGGGCGCTGTGGGTCGGAATGGGCTGGATGTCTGGGCTGGCATCTGAGATGACTTAACTCCCTGGCGGCATAGTGCCTAAGACATTTGATTGCTAACCAGAAGGTTGGTGGTTCAAGCCCACCAGCCACTCTGTGGAAGGAAGACTGAGCAATCTACTTCCGTAAAAATTCACCACCTTGGAAACCCAAAGGGGGTCACTGTGAATCTGAATCAACTTGATGGCAATGAGTTTGGTTTTGGTTTTTTGAGGCGTCACCCAAGTGCCTTCATCAGTTCATTCATTTAGTCTGTTTTGGGTGTCAGGCCCTCATTCTAGGTTCCAGAACCTCAGCAGAGACCCTGACTTCACTTCTGCTACCTACAGCCCACCGTGCAGTTGGAGAGACAGGCAGGAAACCCATTTATGCATAACTGAACAAGATCACTCCCTACCCTCAAAACTGCAGTGAAGATAGTAGGGCCAGGACCAATGGGGCTCTTGGAGTGGAGTCATCAGAGAAGATACAGAGAGAAAAGGAGGAAACACGCCCCCCCTGTGGTGTGAGCATTTCAGTCACAGGGGCTCAGCCAGGAACAAGCCTGTAAACCACCAGAAACGGCTGTGTGTGTGGTAGGTGCTAAGCAGATGCTCCCTGAAGTGGAAGGCTTTTCCCTCATCTGTGGTCAGCACCACCTGACCATCTCTGCTGCTGCCAGGCTGTCTTTCGCCCTCCACATGCCTGCTTGTGGTGGTTAACTGCTGTTTTGTTGACTCCAACTCACAGCAACCCCCACATGTTCCAGAGCGGAATTGCACCTTAGCATTTTCTTGACTGTAATCTTTGTAGAAAAGAGTGTTGGTGACGCAGTGGTCAAGCACTTGGTTGCAAACCGAAAGGTTTGTGTTCGAACCCACCCAGCAGCTCCATGGAAGATAGACTTGGCCATCTGCTCCCATAAAGATTACAGCCCAGAAAACGCTGTGGGGCTGTTCTGCTCTGTTGCATGAGGTCACTGAGTCAAAAACTGACTTGCCAGCTTATAACAACTATCTTTTTTATTATTATTATTTTTACTGTGATTTGGGTGAAAGTTTACAGAGCAAATTCATTTTCCATACAGCAGTTCATACACATTTTGTTTCATGACCTTGACTGCAATTCCCATAATGTAACAGCTCTCTTCCCACTCACTCTCTGTAGTTACCTCTTCCCTGTGTCCTTCTTTCCTGTCCATTCTTGCCCCCTGAGCAATCTCCCTGTGCAAACACTGCCCTTCTGTTCTCCCATCACTGATCGTTGTAAGGAGTGTATCTACCCATATGCCTGTTCATCCCAGGAGTGAGTTCAGTTCCAGACCTGAAAGGTAACTAGGGACCATAATCTTAGGGGTCTCACCAGGCTCTGTCAGACCGGCAAACCTGGTCTTTATTTTATGATTTTGAGTTTTGTCCCACACTTGTCTCTCACTCTATCCAGGACCTCCTGCACTGATCCCTTTCTGAGTAGTTGACAGTGGTAGCTGGGTACCATCTAGTTCTTCTGGTCTCAGGGGCATAAAAGCTAAAGTTCACATGGTCCGCTAGTTCCTTGGACTAATTGTTTCCATATGTCTTTGGTTTTCTTCAGTCTTCGTTGCTCTGGATGAGGAGAGAACAATTCTTGCATCTGCTTGACCACTTGCAAGCTTTTGAGACCCAGTCGCTACTCACCAGAGTAGGGTACCTAACGGCCATCTTTGCAGAAGCGGGTGGCCAGGCCTTTTCCTCTGATAGGTTAGCAACTGATCATAAGCCACTTGGACCAGCCAGGCAATTCCCATGATGACCCTGCAGGCCAGATGCTGCTAAGGGAGCCATGCAGCACCTGGGGAACCGTCACAGTAACAGAAATAGTTGTCACTCTGGAAACCAGCTGTGCGTCCCTCGCACACCCTGGGCCTCAGTTTCCCCTTCTGGAATGGGGTAGGAGAATGCGAGGTCAGCCTGTTATACACCTGCAGTAGTGCCAGGCATAGGCAGGGCTCAGAAATTGGCAAGCTGAGGTTTCAGTGCCCATTGAGTCTGGCCTGAATGTTGGGCCCTGGACAGCAAGCTGCTCCTTCTCTCACCACAGGGGGTTCCGGCCCAGCCTCTCACGTCCCCTCTCCCCAGGAAGTGCTGTGGAGGAGCTGTAGGAGGCCAGAGGGGGGATAAGTGCTGGGCTCCTGGCCACCAGCACACCGGTGAGTATACCACTGCCCTCACACTCAGCCTTCCAGAACCTGTCCACCGGTCCTGACCCAGGGTCCCACCAGGCTGCTTCCCACCTCAGAGCCTTTGCCCTCAGTGTGGTCCCTGCCGGGAGTACACTTCTGTGTCTCCAGATCTCAAACATCACCTCCTCTGAGAGGCCCTCCCGGATTCCCCACCTGTCCCGGCAGCTGTCATGGGTCAGTCCCACTGATGCAGTGGGTCTGGGACTTTTCTCAGAACAGTCCAGGTCCATACTCCCTGCTCACACTTTTCACCCAGTCATTCGGCTGCCATGTACAGAAGCCTGCCAAGGACCAGGTACCCCTCTAGGCACATTTGGACACATGCCAGGCAGGGACCACGGCCCAGAAGAGGCTCAGCATAACCAGGGAGGCCTCTCTGAGAAAGTGACCGGTAAGCAGAGACTGGCAGGAAGAAAAAGAGTGAGGTCAAGGCCCCTGGGAAAAGTGGGCGGAGGGAACGGCATGAGCAAAGGCCCTGTGGCAGAGCCAGGCCAGGCCCTTCCCGTGTGTAGCCACAGGGTGGGGAACAAAGTCCCCAGGGCTGGCACGTGGGATCTGGGGCCTCGGAAAGAGATTCTGGTGGTTGTGGCACAAGAAGCAGGAAGGCTCTGAGGGACACACTTGTTCTCCTCCTCCAGGGAGTCCTCCTAGACCAGAGCTCCTTTCAGGTAGGCCTGCTGTCCCAGTGTGTGCTGGGCATGGGGGTCTTGGGGACAGATAGACCAAGGCATTCTAAAGTTACTTTGAGCTAGGTGGCCTCAGGCCCCTAACTCCCCTCTCTGTGCTTCCGTGTCTTTGTCCTCACCTTGTGGAGAATCATATAGGGTGGCCCATGGCATTGACTACCAGGCTTGGCTTCTTCATCCTTCCACCCAGCCAGAGCACCTGCTGTGCACAGGGAACCCCAGTAACCACGGTGCTCTCTGGTGGGTGGGCCAGGCCCGTGGTGGTGGTGGGCGGTGGTGGTATCATGTGCTATTTTCGCCACCCCCTTCTCTGGGGTTTCCAGTGCCCCGTCAGCTGGACCCCAGCAGCTTCACCACTGCAGTTCCCTCCCTGGCCAGCCACACCCACAGGGCAGGGCCCACATTTTCTAAACCCTCGGTGGCCCTCACAGCTGCTCGGTACCTTGAAGTTTCCGCTCGGCTCTTTTTTCAAAGCCTGCTTTGTTTTTTAATAATGAAGTAGACTTTACAGCACAAGAGTGACTTGTGTGGCAGGAGTCTGTTGATAGTCTACCATGCACCCAGGCACAGGGCGTGAACTGACAGCCTGAGAGCCATAGGCCTGGGGGAGCTCATGACTCATCAGGGATAGGGTGGTGGCTGGTGAATCTGAGTCTGTAGGGAAAGAGCTACAGGTAGGAGCAGACGTTCCTGCAGGAGGGGCCGGTGTGGCAAAGGCCTGGCCCACCCCCTGCCCTAGCTCCACCCTCATGCCCTAGGCTCTGCCTTTGAGCCTTAGCTCCACCCTCATGCCCTAGGCTCCACCCTCATGCTCCAGGCTCTGTCCTCCAGCCCTAGCTCTACCCTCATGCCCTAGGGTGTGCCATCATGCCTTAACCCTGCTCTCATGCCCTGGCCCCGCCCTCTCTGCTCTGGCCACACTCTTCCTGTTCCTGGGCTGCTTCCTTCCACCTCAGGACCTCTGCGAGTGTGGGCCCCATTGCCTGGGTAGGTCTTCCTGGGTCTGTGTGGCCATGTGCAGCATCTCTCCTACTGTCCCCACAGCCAGAAAACAAGCACCACCAGGCCAGGCATGTGTGTCTCTGGTTCCTCTGGCATTTGCAGGGTCGGACCACCACCTGTGCTCTGTAAAATAGTCAAACCAAGCCCATTGCCTTGGAGGCAATTCTGACTCACGGCGACCCCACTGTTACAAAGTATAGTGTCTTTTAAGCTGTAATCTTGGAGGCGATTCTGACTCATGGCGGCCCCACTGGTACAAAGCATAAGTGTTTTCTAGGCTGTAACCTCGACTGAAGCAGATTGGCAGGCCTTTCTTCTGCGGCACTGCTGGGTGGTTTCCAACCGCTGACCTTAGTTAGTAGGTAAAGGCCAACTGCATGCTTGGTAGGACTGGGTCAGTAACTGCTGGGCGAGACCTGAGCAGTGTAGAAAACGTGGAGCAGTCGAGAAGAGTGGGCTAAAGAAAGTGAACGTCCCGGAGGACCCCTGCCGTGGTGCGGGGCCCTGGGCACACACCTCACATGAATGACAATTCCCTCACAGCAGCCTTCTGAGGGGCCACTCATCTTACAGTGAGGAAACTGAGGCACTGGACGACTGAGAGGTGCGCCGGGGTGTTGGGGCTCCAAATCTGACCATCTGGGTCCAGGGCTGGGTGGGTCTGGACTGTGCAGCCCCCAAATGCCGCGTACTTCACACCTGCTGCCTGTGGTCCCCACTCTCCCCATCGGAGGAACTCCAGAGGAGGCAGGTTCTGCCCCGAAGGCCTGGATCCGGGACCCTTTGTGTCTTAGCTCCGCTCATATGGGGACTGTGATATCTCATGTTGGGGGTAAGATCATCGACCTGACCCTGCATCCACCCCACACCACCTCAACCTGGCCCCCTCGGCCTGGCTCCGCCCCTCAGTGCGGCCCCGCCCAGGCTGCCCCCCAGCCATCCTTCCCACTGGGTTTACGTGAAAATGGAGATCTCCCAGGGTGAAATCTGTGCCCAACCCCGATCCTCTTGAGCCTTGAAGGAAATCTCAGGGTCCCAATCTAGTTATGGAAGGAGCAGAAATCAGTGAAAGTGTGCCAGTGGGGAATACCAGTGATGGACCCCACCCCTCAGGATCCCTCCTAGCCTTTAACCGTGCGCTGTTTCCACCCAGTACTGACTGAGATGAACACACTGTGGCGCCAGTCCCGGGGTCCTGCTGGCCAGTCAGCCCCCCTTCCATTCCCCTCGTGCCCGCCACCATCTACTGGATCTTTAGTTTGTTTTCCCCAGCCCACCTCTTTTTTTAATCAAGTCATGATCTGTGTGGGATGTAGATTTACACGAAGGAGCCCTGATGATGCAACAGGTGAGAGCCCAGCTAGTAACCAACCACATGTCGGTGGTTCGAACCCACCCAGTGACTGCAGGGGAGAAAGACCTGGTCATCAGGCTGGCAGTCATGTGGATACTGATGCACAGCAACCCTACAGACTGCAGCCTAGGAAACCCCACGGGTCAGTGCGCCTCTGCCACGTGGGGTGACCGTGAGTCAGAATCAACTCCACGGCACCCAGCAACAGGTTTACAGGAATGGTGTGTGGGTCCTTGTGACGCTCTGGCTGAGCTGCGGGAGGTTCCCAGACCTCCCCAGCTCCCTGGGGCCCCTGCCGGTCACTGTCTCCCCACAGCCCAGGCACCCCAGCTATGGCATCTCAGATCCCTGTCTTTCCAGGGAGAAACCGGACAGGAGGTCTGAGCTGAGCTGCCCCCTGGGCCCAGAACCTCCACCCTGACCCCTGTGGCCTGTTCTCACTTATATTTTTTGGGGGGGCTTGGGTAGCAGGGTCATGTGGCCAGTAGTTTGACGCTGGGCCCAGATGGCCCAAGTATGAATTCTGGCCTAGCCCTTTCCTCGGGTGATTTAGGGCAACTCATTTCATCCAACTGCTGGAGGCATAGAGAGCCCCGTCATGGGACATTGTTTTGAGGATTAAGCGAGACAGTGTCCTCTCAGCCTCTTGCCCAGCTTGGGACGGGCGCCATCTATCTGTGTTTGAGTTGAATTTTTTTTTAATATACAGGAATGAAAAGTCCTTAGGTTGTGTCAGAATACCTGTTGTCTTCCACAGGGACTTCTTGTATCGCCACCACTTGCCCCAAGACTGATGAGCTTATTTACGCATTTCTTTATTAATGCATTTTTTGAGGCCATCAGCATGCATTGCAGCATTGTCCTTGGGAAGACGTCACACAGCTCTTAGAACGTCCTCCTCCCAGGCCTCCCTCCACACCTCCATGTTGTCACTTCCCTATGCCTCATTTTCCCCTGGGTTTATGAACTTTTTTCCTAACCTATAGGAATAGCGCTTTGTCTTGTTTTACATACATACTCCTATTATTCTGTGAATGTCCCACAACTGGGTTGCTTTGTGACCAGGACTTCAGAAGGTCAGTCACTGGCTGTGTATCATTCTGCCTCATCTTGCTGCTGTTATGGGCCGTAGAGTTAAGTCTGACTCATGGCGACCCCATAGGACAGAGTGGAACTGCTCCAGAGGGCTTCCTAGGCTGCAGTCTTTATGGGAGCAGGTTGCCAGCTCTTTTCTTCTGTGGAGCAGCTGGTGGCTTTGAACTGCTGACCCATCGGTTAGCAGCCGAGCACTTAACCATTGCACCACCAGGGCTCCTTATCTCATCTTGTGCTTGGCAGCAAAGTTGTCCATGGTATGGGTGAATGTGACTTTCTGGTTGCTCATCCACTGATGGGCATCAGGCTGTAACCAGCTTGTCCCTGTTACGTGTTGGTGATGTGGCAGGGCACAAGGTTCTCTGGGAGGTGGAGGGCAGGGAGAATCAAGTGGACATGTTAAAGGGTATTGATGTAGTACAGAGGGCCTCATAAATATGGAAAAACCCTAAGAGCCAGGAAGAGAAGGAATGGTGTATTTGTGTGTGGTGAACAATCTACTTCCATAGAGATAACTGCCTTGGAAACCCAAGGAGGGGTTGCTGTGAGTCGCATTTGACTTGACTGGCAATGAGTTTCTTTGAGTGAGGCCAAATAATGGCCTGAAAGATGCCCAGAGGGAAATGGGACCTCAAGGAAGTGAATTCTGGTGACAAGAATGAGCTTGGAAGCAGATTCCTTCCTTAGGGACTCCAGAGAACCCGAGCACACCCTGCTGCACTTCTGCCCCACAGAGCTAGGAGATAGGAAATGCATGTTGTTTTAAGCTCCAAGTTTGTGGTAACATGTTACAGAAGAATAGAAAACTGATGTACAAGTGGGGAAGGAGGTCTGATGACATAGCAGTTAAGTACTCAGCTGCTAGCCGAAAGGTCAGTGGTTCAGACCCACCCAGCAGCTCCACAGGAGAAAGACCTGGTAATTTGATCCCATAAGAATTACACCCTAGCAAACCCTGTGGGGCAGTTCTTCTCTGTCATAGGGGGTCATTATGAGTTGGAAACTGCGGTCAGCCAACACCAACAGCAGCAACACGGGTATGGGAGCTCCTGGCCTTTGTGTCGTGAGTAGAAACCTCAACCCCAAACATGGGCGTGGGGGGCTCCTGGCCTTTGTGTCGTGAGTAGAAACATCAACCCCAAACATGGACGTGGGGGGCTCCTGGCCTCTGTGTTGTGAGTAGAAACCTCAACCCCAAACATGGGCGTGGGGGCTCCTGGCCTTTGTGTTGTGAGTAGAAAGGTCATCTCCACCCCAAGATTTGTTTTTAATCTCTTGAGGTTTTTCAAGGGCTTTGTGTCATTCATATGAAACATTGAGATGCTTCCATCTTGGACCTATCTGGATTTTATCGGGCCACAGGGGTAAGGCAGGGATCCACTCTGATAGTTTTCCAGATATTCCCTTCCCCACATCCCCCAATGCCCATTCCAAAGGCACCTCTAGGAAAGCACACTTCTGAGTAACCCAGCCCGCCTTTGACCATGTGCTCTGTATCATCAGCTTCTTGATGCTTCTGAGTAACCCAGCACGCCTTTGGCCGTCCGCCCCGTATCGTTGGCTCCTTGATGCTTCTGGGGAGCGCTGGTAGTGTAGTGCCTGAGGCATTTGACTGCTGACCAGAAGGCTGGTGGTTCAAACCCACCAGCCACTCCTCAAAAGGAAGATTGGGCATACAACTTCCGTAGTGATACCACCTTGGAAACCCAAGGAGGAGTCGTTATGAGTTGGAAACCATTCAGTGGCAGTGAGTTTGGTGGGTTTTTTTTTTATGCTTCTGAGTAACCCAGCTCGCCCTTGACCATCTGCTCCATATCATTAGCTCCTTAATGCTTCTGAGTAACCCAGCACGCCTTTGACTGTCCACCCTGTATCACTGGTTCCTTGATGCTTCCGGGGAGCTTTGGTGCCGTAGTGCCTAAGGCATTTGACTGCTGACCAGAAGGCTGGTGGTTCAAACCCACCAGCCACTCCTCGGAAGGAAGATTGGGCAATCTACTTCCATAGTGATGCCACCTTGGAAACCCAAGGAGGGGTCGCTGTGAGTTGGAAACCACTCAATGGCAGTGAGTTTGTTTGTTGTTGTTGGTTTTTTTTTTTTTTTTTTTTATGCTTCTGAGTAACCCAGCACACCTTTGATTGTCTGCTCCGTATCATTGGCTCCTTGATGCTTCTGAAAAACCCAGCACACCTTTGATGGTCTGTTCTGTATTGTTGGCTCCTTGATGCCATTTTTTACTTTCTGGTTGGACTTTTCTCCAACCACGTTGCTGGGAGGCAGGCTTCACCTACCAAGTACAGGAAAACTTGGCCTATCTCCTCAGACCCACAGGAACTCTCTCCTGTCTATTCTGGCTGGTGCTCTTATTCACCACCTGTCCCCACCAGTGGCCAGGGCCAGGTTCGAGGACCCTCATGTGTGACGTTTCAGGAGCAGGTGACTTTTGAGCATATGGCTGTGGGCATCACCCAGGAGTGGGGGCTGCTGGAGGCTGCCCAGAGGACCCTGTACTGTGACATGATGTTGGAGACCTTTGGACTCCTGGTCTTCATGGGTAAGGATGTGACCATTCCCTGACAGTGTGACCCTGGCATAGACTCTTGTTCTGTTGGGGATGAAAGTGGGAAGAGAACTTGGCCTATGAAGAGTGACCCAGCCAGTGTCTCAGGCTTCAGGAGCCTGAATTCCTGTTGCTTTGAAGTTTCAGTGAGATTTTTACTCTTTTGGCCCAGCAGGAGGTTTTGACTGTTTTATTAGGGTAAGAAACAGCAGTTAGTCAGGATATTTGGGTTGTGAGTCACAGACCCCACCTGATTATGCCACAAGCAAAAAACCATGAGGTTCAGGGAACACACTGGGCCCCATAACTGCAGACTCTCCTGGGAGGGTCCCAGATCTGCAGTGCTTCACCTCCCTGGCTCCATTCCCAGATGGGTGCCCCTCCTGTGTCCAGAGCACCCATTGAGCCTTGGGTTGGCATGGATTGGCCACTGGGTCCCCTCCACACAGGTCATTGCCACTGGGGGCAAGGTAGGGTTCTGGGTCACACGTCCACATCAGAACTAGGAATGGAGTTGTAGACTAAGAGTGAAGGAATGGGGTCCCCCAAGGAACATGGGGCTGTTACCACAACAGGTCCAGCCCCTGCGGCCACTTACAGCCCAAGGAGCCTGGAAGACCAAGGGTGAAACTGAAGGAGGGTCCTAGGATGCAAATGCTCACTCCTTGGGTCTCCACGGAGCAGAACATCAGCACCCCAAGCCGGACATCATCCCCTGGCTTGAGCAGGAGGCTAAGCTGTGGGCAGTAGATACCAGAGTTCCCCTAGGTGTGTGCGCATGTGAATTGGGAGCCTGGAAGGCTATGAGGCACCTGGCCGCACGAGCTCTCCATGGGCCACAGGCAGTGTGGTGCTCCATGCTCTTCATGTGGCACAAAAGGACCCTGTCGGTGGCAACCCTAGGCATCGAGGTGCCAGGTCTGGCAGGCAATTTCCTGCTGGCCCTGGCACTGAATGAGCCATAGCCCACAATGCCATCACCAAGGCTGAAGAGAGACAACCACTGAGGATGGGGGTGTCACAGCAGCATAGCCCCCATCTCTGGTTCTCCAGCCCTTCCCCAGTTTGTTAGTTCCCTGTTGCTGCTGTAAAGAGCCTCGTAGCTCAACAGTTAAGTGTTTGGCTGCTACCCGACAGATTGGTGGTTTGGACCCACCCAGCAGCTCCAGGGGAGGAAGACTTGGTGGTCTGCTCCCCTACAGATTACAGCCTAGGAAACCCTATGGGGTAGCAGTTTTCCTCTTGTCACATGAAGGTGCTGTGAATCAGAAGTGACTTGACTAATAACAGCAAGAACAAAACTGCTGCCGTGACAGATTACCACAAGGTTTGGGGCCTAAACAATGCATATTCCGTTTCACAGTTCTGATGGCCAGCAGATTGGAATGGATCTCACTGGGCTGTAATCAAAGTGGCAGGGCAGCATGGTCTTGTGGGGGTTCTAGAGGAGAAGCTTCTCTATCTCCAGTTTCTAGCAGTCACCCATATTCCTTGCCTTGGGGCCCCCTTCTCCATCTTTAGAGTCAGCAGTGGCCACTCAAGTCTTTCTCATATCAGCCTGCCTCTCCTGCCACCGTCTTCCACATTTCAGGACCCTTGTGTTTACATTGGATTATGCCACCTGGATAACCCACAGCAATCTCCCTGCCTTGATGTCACCTGAGTAAGAACCTAAATTCCTGCTTGTCATAGTCACATTTCCAGGGGTTAAGACTTGGGTGTCTCTGAGGGAGCTGTTTACCTGCCTGCCACACCTAGCATTACCTTTTAGTTTTTTAAGGTTTTCATTGGTGTATAATATAGTGCCAGGAAAGCACCCACATCCCACCCGGGGGCCAATCTGGAGTAGAGTGGGGACATCCTGCACTGAGGCCATGGCTTCCTTGGGGCAGGCTGGGTACCAGGGGAAAGGGCATACCTGCTGGGAAAGAACACATTTATTCATTGTTCAGTCACATATCCTTGAGTTTCTGCTGTGGGTGGGGTGGAGTGTCACCTAATGTGTACAGAAGCCCCCCCCCCTCAGGGGTGTTCCCAATTAGTGGGGTAGACAGAAAGTAAACCAGATCAAACTACACCACAGGTCATTTCTCCATCCTTCTGATGGACAATGCTTCAGCTAATTCCAGGTTTGGAAGAACTGATGGGTGTCTTTACATCTGGGGTCTGAGGGCAGAAGAGTGATATACCTCCAAGAAGGACCAGCTTTTGGTGATGAGAGGGCTGGGCTGGGCGGTCCTTCCCTGATGGCAGCTTTTCCTCTGTCACCACCTGGCCTTGTGAAGGTTGGTTTAGCCAGGGCATGACTGTCACTCTGCTCCTTCCAAGGGTGGAAGGATAGAATGCTCTCTATCCCCTCAGCCACTTTATCTGTGATCTCCTTGCAAACTCATCCATATCCCTTATACTCCCCTCCCCTCTGTTAGTCTCTGTGTTTTCCCTGCCTCTCTTGTTCTTTCCCTGGTTTGCAAAGCCATGTTTTAAAGGGGCCAGAGCCTCTTGTGCCTTGAACCGACATAAATCAGCTTTGTTCATCCTCCTCTTGTCCCCTGCAGATTCTTTTTGTCCCCACAACAGGCACTAATGCACATTTCCACTGTTTGTTTCTTTCAGGCTTGGAAACTGTACATAAAACAGACTGGTCTGTGGCAAGGCATCTCTGAAGAACTGATGATGTCTTGGTAGGAAGAATCCTGTGGTTTGGTGTATGATCCTCCAGAGGAAGACACCAAGGACCACAGGCAGTGGAGCCATGACAGCCCAGACAGCTGTGTGATGCAGGCAGCCTTCATGCCTATGAGGGAGCAGCAGGGGAATGGGTTTGGAGAACAGCGGAGTCTGAGCCATAACCTCCCAACCCAACCAATGACTCCTGAAAGACAAGACCCTTGTATATGGGGAACACATGTAAACAGACAGGAACCAGACTCAAATGCTCACCAGAACGCCTATGCAAAAGAGAAACCCTACAAATGTCGGGAATGCGGAAAGGCCTTTAGTCACAGCTCAGCACTCATTGAACACCATCGGACACACACTGGAGAGAGGCCATATGAATGTCGTGAGTGTGGAAAAAGCTTCCGAAACAGCTCAGCCCTTACCAAACACCAGAGGATCCACACTGGGGAGAAACCCTACAAATGCAATCATTGTGGGAGGACCTTCAACCAAATCGCCCCGCTGATCCAGCACCAGAGAACTCACACAGGTGAGAAGCCTTATGAGTGCAGTGAATGTGGGAAATCCTTCAGTTTTAGGTCCTCCTTCAGCCAACATGAGCGTACTCACACAGGTGAGAAGCCCTATGAGTGCGGTGAATGTGGGAAAGCCTTCCGGCAAAGTATTCACCTCACCCAGCACCTGCGAATCCACACTGGGGAGAAGCCCTATCAGTGTGGAGAGTGTGGCAAGGCCTTCAGTCACAGCTCATCGTTGACAAAACACCAGCGAATCCACACCGGGGAGAAGCCCTACCAGTGCCATGAGTGTGGCAAAGCCTTCACCCAGATCACACCACTAATTCAGCATCAGAGGACCCACACAGGAGAGAAGCCCTACGAGTGCAATGAGTGTGGAAAAGCCTTCAGCCAGAGCACCCTCCTGACCGAGCATCGGAGGATCCACACAGGAGAAAGGCCCTATGGATGCAATGAGTGTGGGAAAACCTTCAGTCACAGCTCATCGCTTAGCCAGCATGAAAGGACACACACGGGAGAGAAGCCCTACGAATGCAGCCAGTGTGGCAAGGCTTTCCGGCAGAGCACACACCTCACTCAGCACCAGAGAATCCACACTGGGGAGAAACCCTACGAGTGTAATGATTGTGGCAAGGCCTTCAGCCATAGCTCATCCCTATCTAAACATCAGCGGATCCACACTGGGGAGAAGCCCTACAAATGTAATGAATGTGGTAGAGCCTTCAGCCAGCTCGCCCCCCTCATCCAGCATCAGAGGATCCACACAGGAGAGAAGCCCTATGAATGTAATGAGTGTGGCAGAGCCTTCAGCCAGAGCTCCCTTCTCATAGAACACCTGAGGATTCACACCAAGGAAAAGCCCTATGGATGCAATGAGTGTGGAAAATCCTTCAGTCACAGCTCATCGCTCAGCCAGCATGAAAGGACACACACCGGGGAAAAGCCCTATGAATGTCAGGATTGTGGAAAATCCTTCCGGCAAAGCACCCACCTTACTCAGCACCGGAGAATTCACACAGGAGAGAAGCCGTATGAATGCGGTGACTGTGGGAAAGCCTTCACACACAGCTCCTCCCTAACCAAGCACCAGAGAACTCATACTGGGTAAACCCACCCTGCAAGTGCTGGGGATGTGGGACAGCCTTAAGCCATACATGGTTCATCCCCTACTGGACCTGACTCAGTGACATTGGCAAGAAACAAGACAAATACTTATACCCAAGCCTTCACACACAGCCTCTCCCTTACCAAGCACCAGAGAACTCATACTGGGTAGACCTGCCCTGCAAGTGTTGGGGGTGTGGGACAGCCTTACTCCATGTATAGTTCGTTCTCTACTGGACCTGACTCAGTGACATTGGTGAGAAACAACAAACATTAATGCCCAAGCCTTCACACACAGTATTCCCCAGTCACCCTCAGAGAGTTCACACTGATGGGAGTGATTGTGGGAATGCCAAGCCCTAGGCCACCCATCTCCAGATACCAGATCGGACAGGAGGGAAATGTGGAGATAATGTTGAGAGCCTTCGACCATAAGTGCCCACTAATGGTACATGACAGGACGTACAAAAGAGAGAAAAGGAACAAATGTGGATCCAGGGATGGCTACCATCCAAGGATTCACCATATTCCAAGCCAGAGATTTCAAAGTGGTGAGAAACCCAACAAATGCCTTTCAAAAACCAAGAACCAAATGAAGCCAGAATTTATCATGATTGCACATTATGTCCTTAGAGTGAGATAGTGCAAGTTATAAATGATGCATATTGGCTCTGACTCCCAAAAATCAGTATGGTGGGATGTGTTCCAGAATCATGAGGGACTTTGTGTGTGTGTGTGTGTAATTTAGGTGAAAGTGGCATAGTGCCTGAGACATTTGACTGCTAACCAGAAGGCTGGTGGTTCGAACCCACCAGCCACTCCTCAGAAGGAAGACAGGGCAGTCTAGTTCTGTAGAGATACTGTCTCAGAAACCCAAGGAGGGCTCACTATGAGTCAGATAGACTTGATGGCAGTGGGTTGGTTGGTTGGTTACAGAGCAAATTCATCTTCCATACGGCAGTTCGTGTACACTTTGTTTCATGACATTGACTGCAATTTCCCACAATGCAACAACTCTCCTCCCACTTCCTCCCCATAGCCATCTATTCCCTGTGTCCTTCCTTCCCATTCACTCCTGCCCCTGAGTTGTCTCCCCGTGCATACACAGTCCGTCTATTCTCCCATGATTGATCTCTCCAAGGAGT
>NW_006922281.1:444073-457774 GCF_000298275.1 Orycteropus afer afer | reverse complement strand
TGCAAGCTTTTAAGATCCCGATTGCTACTCATCAAAGTAAGATGTGGAACAATGTTTTTGTGTAGAATGTTATGCCAATTGAGCTTGATGTCTCTTGCAACCATGGTCCTCAGCCCACAGGTCCAACTACTTGCTCCCTCTGGGTAGCTGGCTGTGGGCAAGAAGTAACTACAACTTGTCCCTTGTCAGCTCTACTATATACCTGGAAATTCTTACAGAACATGCAAGTATACTTGTAGAAACATTGTCTGCCAACCCTATACATGGTCATGGGCACACCCGCCCTACACATACCTAATTTTTCACCCTGTCCACCTATCTATCCACCTGCAGATCAATGTTTGCCATCACTGACAATGCAGTACTGTATGTGCAAAAGGGTTCATCTTTCTTGTCTGTACTTCCCATGCACCTCTCTGTGTCTTCCTCTTCCACAGTGCCACTGTGTTGATCACTCACATTTGGTACATTGCCCTTCCTTTCACCCAAATCAGAACTTGATGAGTGACATCTTTATGCACTCACCACTGTCACAGTACAAAGCTTTCTGATTTGTGTGTAAATTGTTTAATGTGCACTCATGGCAGCCAGTCGCGTAGGTTTGGATTCTTTGTATCAGTGTACTATAAGCAGATTTGAAGTTAGTTATCACTGCATTATTTTGCAATAAATTAATCTTTATATGCAATGTCATTGAAAAGTTTCATACAGAAAGATTGAAAAGTGAGCCACTTCCGTGAATTTCACAGACTGAGGTGGCTTTTGCTGCTCTGTTCTGTGAGTGTCTCTGCAGGATGCATGGGCATCTGAAACACAGATGTTGCTATTTTATAAAAAGAGGAAGATTTTTCCCTTTGTAAGTGACTATCTCATGAGCAAGAGCACCTTCATGCTGGAACTGTGTGTTTTCCAGTATTCATCTGTTTTGGGAAATGAACAAGTTAATCTTCTCTTGAACTGTTTTTTCATCAATTCTTCATCTTATTTAGTAAGCTTTTGCTTTTACACAATTTAACTTGAAAGTGTAACGTAGTATTTAATTGTGAACCTACATACAAAGAAACATGTACATATGTGTCTATATGCACATATACACCAATACCCACAATATCAGTCCATCCCCACATGCCTCCCTCATTCCTGACAACCATAACCATTACACAGTAACTTGCCACCTTCATTAGAATCTACAGTTATGTTGCATTGGCTGTATTTGGTCATCAACAATGAGGTTCAATTGCGTCAGTCAATTTGATTTTACTAACCAAACTGCTGGGATTTAAGTTTCCAATTAAGTTGAAGTTTCTTTCTGGGGTACCATGTTGCAAATACTCTTTCACTTCTGTTCCTCATTGTGCTTTTGGAATGCCTCCTTTTGGGGGAAATAATTTCGGAGTCATTCAAATGCTACTTAGGAAAACCAGTAAATTGTACGTAGCAGCATTATTCAGTGAAAACAATACAAGCCACATTGGTAAACTTCAGTATTCTAGTACTTATCTTTTAGAAACCAAGAAGAAACAGGTAAAATTAATGTACTATCCCAAAATATCCCAAATGTTACCATTTCAACATGTAACATAAAAAACTATGAATGAGACATTTGGCATTAATGTGTACTATGTCTTCAAATTCCAGTGGTATTTTCCATTTGTAGCCTTTTCAGTTTGTAGCCACATTTCAAGTGCTCATTAGCCTAATGTGGCCACCACACTGGATGGTGCAGCTCAGTGGCCCTTGTCCTTTGATGAGTTTGTCCTTCATCCATCCCATCTAGCCAGCTTTTCCTGTGTTTCCTGTCTAGCTTATTGTCCTGAAGGGTACCAACAGATGTGCTAGAGAGATTAGAATTTAAATGGCAAGCCAAGCTCCTACCCATGTGGAGAGTATATAATGCTGGTTGTACGTATTTCGGGATCTCCAGGAATATTATTCTTACAGAATGTTACCTTTGGAAAGGATATTAAGGCTCCTGCATTCCCGTGCAGTTCAGTAAAAATGGAACCCAACTGCCTATCAGTGGACTCATGCCTTTGAAACTGCCAGAGCAGGATCATCAACAAAAACCTCAATGGCGCAGGCTCCAGCTTTCCCACTCAACCCCTCCTAACCCTCTGTGATGTTACAAATGAGAATGCAGCAGGGAGTTGGGGCCCTCAGAGATGCTCACAGTATCACTTCTACCCTAAACCAGAGAAGCAGATGGGACTCCCTTCCCTGCTGGCGCCCAACCACTGGAGAGACCATAAAGGACTTACACCCACGATGTGAGGATAACCCAGGGCAAATGCGTCCCTGACTGGAGGCCTGGCCGACTTGGGGAAGTTAAAGGTATGGCTTTAACTACTGGCACAAAAGTAAACGGCAACTGTGAAAGATGGGAAGATGCATTTCCTAACATCAGGTTAGACTGAAGAATGGGGAAGACTTCGGAGGCTATGAGAAAAGACCATGCATCTTCTAGCTTGTTCACGGAACACGTGTGCATGGATCTCTGCAAGGCCATGTAAGAAGTCTGACACGAGGACTTTGTGTTGTGAGGCTGCCCAAACCACAGAGGCCCCAGTCAGCACTTCTAGTCCGTGAGCATTCCCAGACTCACCAGATGTGAGTGTTGAACAAGTCTTCCGATGATTCCAGCCCCCCAGCTTTCAAAGTACCTCGACCTTCAAGTCTTCCTGGCTGAAGCCTAGACATTATGGAGTAGACAAGTCTTTCCAAACTTTGGGCAAAACAGAACGGTATTTCATTGCCATCTGGCTCGGGGAAAGTTTGTTACACAGCAATATAATTGGAAATATTCTCCAAGAGAATACTTCCTCAAGGGTGTAGGATTGGGTCACTTCCAACTCACAGCTGCCAGTGGCTTCCTACTGTTTATCAAATGAAGAGAAAAGCCTCACCCTGTAGACTGGGTCCTACCTGATTGGGCCTGTCTACCCTAGACCTCTGGTGCACCAGCCTCACAAAGCTTGTTTGATCTTCTGACCCAGTGTGAGGAGGAGATGGGAGTGGAAATGACATGTTGTCTCCTGGCTGAGCAGTGAAGAGCAGGTGTGAGCCTCCCCACATGCCCCAGGAGTCCACAAAAGAGTGGAGCCAAAACAGGGACAGAGCCTGGGTTCCTGAATAACCACGTGGAGCAGAGCACCATCAACAACAAACAAGTGACAGCAACAATGATCATGAGACATTGGACTACAATCCAAGTGAGGAAACCAACCTTTTATTGTGGTAAGCCTCCATGATTTGGAGGTTATCACAGCAGATTGCCCAGTCAAACACAGCAACAGAGACAAGCTTCTGTGTCTGATGATAGCAGTTAAGTTTATGCTCAGGTAACAATACTGTGAGCTGAGGTTAAAAAAGCCAAATGACCACTCATGTAGCTAAGGAGTTGTCTTCCTGTGTCCTGGCAGACAAAGGCAGTCAACCATTCTTAGTGTTTTCAAATCTTTTGATCATGACCCTCGCCCAGTATGAAATAGTTTTACACTGCAACCCAGTTCTCATATTAGCTACATGGCTGAAAGTTTCATAGAACAATACCTGCTCTCCTGATACAGTGCGATCCGACCTATTTTATTCTCCATCACTGCTTTGTAATGCTGGTGGCCGTCCTCTAATCTCACTTCATAGTTCGCCAACAGGCTGAGACCCATAGTTTCGAAAGCCTGCGTTATTAGGCTCGAAACATTTTTGTGATATTTATAAGCCATTCCATATAGAAAATGGCATGCAAGTTAAATAGGGAACAGTTCCTGCTTTTGAGGATTCAGAAGCCAACTTGACATAATTGTGAATAGACCAAAAGAGATGGCAAGATTTCTGCTTGAACAGATAATGAGGAAAGTTAACTTCACAAAGAGTAGGCGATCACATCCTTTAAGGAACTCTACACTTGGTGGTGTCAGTGTTCCCATGTGGGTGGCGCTAACCAGCTAAAAACAAGGAACCTGAAGCATATTCACAGAAGGCCAGGGTCTCCTCGGGGCCAGGCAAGCTGTGTGCTTCAGACACACTGGCTCATTTACAAGATAGGCACATGAACAAAAGGTTCTGATGGAGCCCAGCAGTGTTCAGGAAGTCCGGCCAGGCGAGGTGTCCTTCTAGAGGGAAGGTGTTATAGCAGGTGTTCTCTGCACCTCAGACTCTGCAGGGTACAGTTCCCAGCCATGCTCGCTGGGAGCCCACCGAGCCTCTCGGCAGCATGGGCTCTGTGCATGGTGGGGTGGGGGCCTAGGGTCCTCCCAAGAGCACAGCTGTTCTTCTTGTAGGTCTTCTGGTGCCCAGCCAGTACCAGGCTGAAGTGGAAGGTCCTCCAGCAGCCCTGGCACATGTAGCACTTCCTGCCAGTGTGGCTCCCATGATGCTCAACAAAGTGTGAGATCCAGGCAAAGGCTTCCCCACACTCGCTGCACATGTAGGGCTTCCCCTGGGCTGCCCCGGGCTCTGCAGTCACAGGGCAGCCCGCAGTGGAGGCACAAGGCACACTGGGCCTGCCCGCCCAAGACCTGTGTACCATGGCTGCCTGTAGCACACTCTGTCCTCACATTGCATTGCTGGTGGTTGCTCAGGCTAGAGCTGCACTCGGGGCCCTGCCCACCCACACCCTCTGAGGCCTTTTTCTTCCAAGTCAGTGTGGGGTGGCTGGGTTTGCGGACATAGGAAGGCTCTCCCCAGCTGTGCCCGTCTAGGGCTGCCTTCTGGATGACTGCCTACCTGTGGACTATGACAGGGCTTGGATCCCCATCCTGGGGATCCAGAACCTTCTGGGGCTGCTCTTCCCCCTCCCAGGTGGTACCCGATGAAGGGTAAACGAGAATATCCCTTGTCAACCTCCATCATAATCTCACACGGGGTCATCCTCACATGTTCTCCCTGCTTTCCTACCACCTCCTGCTGCCTGAAATGAGGTCAAAATGCAACTAGTCCCAAGCCCTAAGCCTCAAAAGAAGAGATGGCCACATGAACAGAAGTGGCAGCCCCAGATGCCAGGCATGCAGGACTGTGACAATAGGAGTGAAAGGTGGCTCCAGGTGCTAGGTTGGGGGATCATGATCATGACAATGGAAGGAAGGAGAAGTGGCCACAGACACCAAGTATGCAGGACTGTCACCATGACGAAGGGAGGGAGGGGAAAGGCTGCCCTGGTGCCAGGCATGCAGGACCATCACTGTGACGAAGGGAAGGGGAGAAAGGCCACCCTGACACCGGGCATGTAAGACCTTGACCATGATAATAGGAGGAGGGAAAGGTGGCTCCAGATGCTAGGTGTAGGGGACTGTGACCATGACAGTGGGAGGAGGGAGAGGTAGCCCCAATGAACCATGTCTCCTGGGATTCATGCCCTTGAGTAGTCACTCCTTGCCCCCAGTACCCACACATACACATTTGTGGTATGTACCCTGCCATGGTCAATGGGATGTTGGCATACACGATGCAAGCAGAGATCTGATAAGCACCTGCACTATGATGCTAACCCTCCTGGCACGCTCCCTCTTGGAACTCAGCTGCCATACCATAAGGAAGCCCAAGCTAGCCACTTAGAGAGGCAATGTTGAGGAAAACTAAGGTACCACAGCCAACAGCTAACACCCACTGCCAGTCACGACACTCCAGCCCTGAGCGTGCAGGTGGCTGGGCGCATCAGCAGCCCCCAGGTGGTACACAGCAGCTCCTCAGCTAAACCCAGCCAACCCACAGGTTCACGGCAATTAAGATTCCTTTTGTTTGATTCTACTTTGGCAAGTAGCGACCTAGGTCTTAGAAACTTGCAAGCATCAATGATGGGTCTCTTCTCATCCAGAGCAAAGAAGAATGAAGAAAACCAAAGACACGTGGAAATAATTAGTCCAAGGGACTGGTACAGCATGCAATCCTCAGCCTATACAACTATGAGACCAGAAGAACTGGATGGTGACTGGCTACCACTGTCAACCACTCAGAGGGGGATCTACATAGGAGATCCTGGACAGAGTGGGAGAACAATGTAGAACAAAACTCAAAATCATTAAAAAAAAAAAAAAAAAAAAAAAAGGAGGGGGACCAGGTTTGCTGATTGAACCTGGTTGAATCCGTGAGACTATGGCCTGTAGCTGCCCATCAGGTCTGGAATTGAACCACTCCTATGGCTTCCAGCCAAACAAAAGGCAGGCATATGAACTGAACATTTACATTAGGTAGATACACTCCTTGGAGAGATTAATCATGGGAGTATAGAATAGATTAATCAGGGAGACAGCTTGGGGGGGGGCAGGAGTGCATGGGAGGAAAGGATACAGGGAAGAGGTAGCTACGGAGAGGAAGTAGGCGGAGAGCTGTTGCATTGTGGGAGATTGCAGTCAATGTCATGAGACAAAATGCATGTGAATTGCTGTATGGAAGATGAATTTGCTTTGTAAACTTTCACCCAAATCACAATTAAAAAATATATATTCTTGTTTGAAATGACTAAGTGCTGGGGAGGTTGGTTATGTGGCAGCAGGAAATCATGCAAGCAACTGAACTCCCTGCCTTCTCCTCTGAAAGGGGGGTGAGCTGTGGGGACGAGTGAGGGCAAAGTTGAGGTCTGCCAAGGCTGGAACTACGAGAGTTCCTCAGCCGGCATGATCCCCAACCCCAGCCCCGACCAGGGCTGACCCAGCCTCATGCAAGAGCCTAGCTCCTGATGTTGTCCCTTCCAAAGTTCTGTCTCCAACCTGGAAACATCATCAGGCTGGGAGAGCTGATGCTCTGTGGGGTTAAAAGAAAACAGGAAGCCCCGAGACCACAGCATAAGCCAGCTGGTGGGCTCACGTCCTGTGGGCCCGCCAGGTCCCAAGACCACAGCACAAGCCAGCCAATGGGCCCCAAGACCACAGCACAAGCTAGCCAATGGTCCCTGTGTCCTGTGGGCTGGCCAAGTCCTGAGACCACAGCAGGAGCCAGCCAGTGGGCCCTGAGACCACAGCAGAAGCCAGCGGTGGGCCTCGTGTCCCGTGGACCAGCCAGGACCAGGATTCCAGCCTGGTCATTTCCTCCATACGCAGACACCCACTGAAGCTGCCTCTCCTGTCAGACCCCCAGTGAGCTGGAGTTCTGGGAACAGGTGGGAGGAAAGGACAAGCACAGGAAGAGGGCCCACCTGAGCAAGGCTGGGAAGTAGGGGAAAGCAGAGTTAATGATACAGGAAACCAAAATTATACTGTAACAGGCTTTCCGGAGCCTTTCTACAGTGGGGAGTTTCTGGGGCGAGAACGTGCCACAGGACGAATACCTTCACTGGCCGTGTCTCATCTATGCACCTGTGGGCCAGGAGGCCTTTCAAATTCGGGAGCTTCAGATCCCACAGGCAGGCATCCTACGGCATTGTTATAACGCAAATGTGCGGACCAGGAGTGGGCAGACCTCAGCCAACGTGTTGAAGTTCAGATCCCGTTAAAACCCTGGGTGTCCCAACCAAAGTGCCCTGGAGGGTCAGAATCAGTCATCCTCCGGGCAACAGTGATGGAAGAGGATGGAGTGTGGGGTGTCACGGAGGTGGGGTGGCCCCTGCTGTCTCACCACAAAGCAGTCTTGTGTACCTCATCACGTTCTCAATAGGTCCCAGGGGTCCCACTACCCCAGATACAGAGACAATGTCTGGAAACAACCTTGGCTTCTGAAACAGCAGCAGAGCCTGGTCAGCCAGGCCCCTGGCCCTGGTGAGGGAGGCCTCCCATTCAGAAGGAGGGGTGGACCCACCACGGCAGCGACCACCCTGGGGCTTCTACCAGCTCACGCTGCACAGAAGCCCCCGACCGGCAGGTTCTGGAAGCCGGCCCATGGGGTAACACGGAGCTGTGCCGCTTAGCCTCAGCACCAGGCCATCGTGGGCGACCACGTCCTTCTCACGCAGCCATCCTGCGCACTGTAGCACGTTTAACAGCAGCCCTGGCCTCTACCCGCTGGCTGCCAGTAGCACACCTCCCCCTCGTGACATTCACTGTGACATCATCGAATATCCTCTGGGGACAAAAGCAATTCCAGGTGAGAACCACCACACTCCAGAGGGTCAGGAATTTCCTTCTCCCCTCCTGGCACCTCCTAAGCCCACAGCAAGCCATGCTCCAGCCACACTCCCTGCCCCCAGGGGAGACGAGGGCCCGAGAAGATACAGCGGGTGGCGTGTCTGGGTGAGAGGCGGCCCTGAGGTGACGTGCTGCAGTGACACCGCAGTGGGACCGGAAGGTCCAGGGCATGTGTGCACCCGCAGGGCAGCGGAGGCGGCACCCCTGCACGGGACGGGGCTGCCCCGTGGACGGGGCTCCATGACAAGGAGTTCAACCATGTACCGAGCTATGGCAAAGCCCTGGCCGGGGAGAGGGGGCGGCACCTGGGGGACCCCAGTGTGGCGGAGGCACTGGGGGCACAGGAGTTGAGGGGGGCAGCACAGAAGTGGGAACAGTGGGGAGAGGGGCTGGGGCTGCGGGTGACAACCCTTGGAGGAAATGGCTGTACCAGACACGCTGTGGGTGGGAGTGGGGTCAAGGGGCTTCACAAACGGTACTGGAAGAGGGTCTGCAGCTAGGGTGTGGGTGTGGGTAGCAGGAGGCAGGGCAGAACTTTGCCAGGCGGCTGTTCCCTCACTTTCCACCCGCCGCTCAGGGAGTCGTCCATCCATGTCCGAAACCATCCTGTGTGATTCACCACAAGCTGTGATCAGGCCGGGACACACTGGGTCTTCCCTGATGTGCCCCAGTGACCAGCAGGGCCCAGGCAGCCGCTGCTGAAAGCACCGGCCTCCTATGCCCAGCCCACGCTGGATGCTCACTAGCCTTCGCTCGCCTGCTGGCCCAGTCACCCTCGGGATGTCCTTGGGCAGCCTGTCAGCGAGGGAGGGAGGTGAGAGAGGTAGGCAAAGCAGGGCAGAACAGAGTCCTGGGCACAGGGCCTCATCCTCGGAAAAAGGCTGTCCTCCTCGGACACAGGCCCTCATCCTTGGACACAGGGCCTCCTCCTCCTTGGACACAGGTCTTCCTTCTCAGACACAGCCTTGTGAACTGATCAGACAAGGTTAGCCCAGCCCGGGGCAGCACTGACTTCCACACACTGAGAACACACAAGGGGCCCCCACCCACCTTCGATTCGGCCTCTTCAGGCTCCTACTCATTGATGCCTCCCAGTTCCAGAAGCATAGCATTTGATGTAGACCAGGGTGGAAAGAAGGGAAGGCAAAGCCGGGCTAGTTCTCTACCAGTTGGGTATCTCCAGCCAGTCAGGGAGGCCCTCACTGTCCCCCAACACAGAGCTCAGAGGCAGAATGAAGAGCCCTCTGACTCAGGGCCGGAAAGGCCTGGGAACCTGAGGCTTGTGTCCCAGGCTTGATCGACACAACATCTGACTTCAAGAAACAAAAAGCAGCTCAGGTCACTGGTGGCCCCAGAAATGAGAATGAAACCCATGAAAGAGACAGCATTTTTTCACCGATGAGACTGCTGGCACAGATGTGGCGAGATAGGCACACTGGTCCACTGGTCCTGAAAAGAGCTACAAAACTTCCGGAAAAGCATGTAGAAATCTGTTTTACGTGACGTGTTAAATTCACACACCTTCTGTCCAGTGGCCCCACCTCAAGGAATCAAACCTACACAAATAAAGCCCCTGTACACAGGCACACATATAGGGACGCTGCCCCAGACACGGGCACACGGACAGGGACACTGCCCCGGACACGGGCACACAGATAGGGATGCTGTATGCAGCTTTCTTTGAAGGGGCAGAAACCATAATGAAAGTAAATTCCAATTCCAAGACAAATGGCTGAACACACAGACCACCACACAGCTATGGGACAAGACAGCATCAGATCTCTGTCTACCAGCCCAGAGTGGCATCCTTGGGGGACCGTTCTGAGTGAACCCCAAGTGGGCGGGCACAAGTAGATTGGGCTCCGTGGAAACCAACCTCAAATCCTCTGCACAGGTAGGTGTGTGTGTGTGTGTGTGAGAAAGACAGAGAGGTGTGAAAGACAAGGACACACCCCAGGCCAGGCCACTTGGGTTTATTTTTACGGAGGTGGCAAAAGCATGGGGAGGTGACTGCTCTCTTCTTTTTGTATAAATGCTTTTTACTGCTTGTGGTAAACACGTGATATGGGTAATACCTGAATTTAATAAAACAAGAGTATTTCTGCAAGCTGTACAGAGCCCACCAGTGTGATGTGTAGCTCAGACTTCGAAGCCTCCACAACCTGGCCTCCTCCCCACATCCACGTTGACACAGCATCACCGCCCACCGTTGCCAAGCACACGCCCCTGCACCAGCACACACAGCCTGGCAGGCCAGCTGGCCACTCGCGTTCTCACGGGGTCGCCCAGGTCTCCCTGGCTTCTGGGTCGGTGCTGGTGCTCTCCCGCCCCCGGGTTAGGGCGGATGGCACGCCTTGGCATCTTCCCACACAGCCCCTCCCTTGAAGCTGAGGACGGACCGTTTGCACCAAGGCTGTTGCAGGTTACTGAATGGCGTCCCCTGGGAAGGTGCTGTGAACCCCACCTTTGTGCCCATGGTTATGATCCCATTCGGGAATGCGCTGTCTTTGTTAACGAGGCAGGATCCGTGCTGGGTGTGTCTTAGTCAATCTCATTGGAGACATAAATTAAACAAGCAAAGGAAGCAGAGAAGGGGCAAGAGTGACGCCAAGCTGCAGACTGTTCAGGAAGGAAGCTCAGAGGAGACGAGGACCCTCCTCCAGAGCTGGCAGGGAAAGGCGTCCCCTAGAGCTGGTGTAATGTGCCGTCGAGCCGAAGACTCATAGCGACCCCTCCTTGGGTCTCCGAGGCGGTCTGCCATGTGGTTTGGTAATATCGGAACTGTGCCGGGAAGACCTGTGTCCACGATCACTAGGGAAGTAGATTGCCCAGCCTTCCTTCCGAGGAGTGGCTGGTGGGTTTGAACCGCCAGCCTTCTGGTTAGCAGTCGAGTGCCTTAGGCACTGTGCTACCAGAGCAGCCACCCTGATTTCTAGCCTCCCAATCTGAGAAAATAGAGTTGTTTGTTCGAGCCACCACTTGGGGTATCTGTTCCAGCTGCACAAGAGAACCAGGACAAGTGCGCACCCCAGGAGGCCGGGCCACGTGCTCACAAACACACAGCCCACCCACAGAGGCTTCGGACCCTGGCTCAGATGGGCCCTCAGGCCTGGTGGAGACTGCCAGCGGCCCACCCACTCCCACGGCTCCCCTCCTCCCTATGTGGGGCCGGAAAGGCGCCCAGAACATGCCCACCCTTCCATGTCCCTACTACTTCCTCAAACATGGAAAGCACATGTGAGGGCAGGAGCCCACGCAGTCATCCTGGTCCATGACACAATGACGGTGTGGATGCCACAGGGCAGGGAATGGGGGCTGCCCGACCAGCTCAGGGCTGCCCACCTGTGCCTCTTATGTGTGAGGGAGATCCCAGTTCTTCCAGAACACCCCACCCATGCTCTTTTCTCCTAAAGCATGCTCTCCCCCAGGACCTCGGTGAGCTCCTCCACCAGGGAGGCCACCTCCATGCAGCTCTTGGGACACGGCGCCATCACCCAGGGCCAGATCTTCTCAGACAGGACACCCAGGAACTGCTCGAGACCCAGCAGCCCTGGCATCTGCTCCTTGCAGCGCACGTCAGGCCACGGCCACTGGCGACACAGCTCACAAAGCCAGGCCAGGGCCACATGGGGCCCCACTGCCTCCTGGAAGGCAAACTTCCAGAAGCACAGGCATGAAAACTCCAGATTGGCAGGGGCCCACTGAGGACAAGCTCGGGTTTCTCCAGGTCACCGGCTGCCAGGCCTGGCGGTTCCAGGAAGCTTGGGGAGCTCTTGGAGGTGGCAGACACCTTCTCCAATGGCAGCACCTTTCTAAATCTGCACCAGAAAGTGAGACTGTGCCTACATACCAAGGATCCCAAGAAATGCGAGGACTACTGGCAACCACCAAAAGTCACAAGGGAAGGATCTCCCATAGAGCCTTAGCGGGGGCGGGGACCCGCCAACACCTCTTTTTAAAATAGTTCATTTTGTTGTTGTTCGGAACACACACAGCGGAACATACATTAGTTAGACAGTTTCTACACAAAAATTCAGTGACAAGGATGACATTCAAGCCATGCAACCATCCTCACTTTTCTGGGCTGTTCCTCCCCATTAACATAAACTCACTGGTCCCTGAGGTTCCTATTGGACCTTTCGAGTTGGGGTTGTCAATTCGATCTTATGTAGATCCCCGTCAACATCTGACTTCAGACCTTTAGCTTCCGTGACTGTGAAACAATAAATTTCTGATGTTTTAAGCCACTCACCCCCCAAAAAAAAACACTCCAATCAAATCAACTCCAACTTATACCATCCCCTATCGGACAGAGTGGAACTGCCCCCACAGGGTTTCCAAGGCTGTCAGTCTTCACAGACGCAAAGCCCAAACCACACCCACTGCCGTGGAGTCTATTCTGACTTGTATGACAGAGTATTACTGCGCCACAGGGTTCCCAAGACTGTCAGTCTTTAGGGAAACGGACTGCCACAAAATTCTCCCATGGAGCAGCTGGTGAGTTCAAACCGTTGACCTTCTGGTTAACAGTCAAACACCCTAATTACCGCACCAACCCCATCTGCAGTAATTTGTCACAGCAGCCTTGGAATCAAATACTAGATCTGAGTAGCTGGAGTGGATGTACACTCCAACAATGTTGGCCTGTGCACAGGATGTGTAACATATGACAGGTTTGGTTTTCTCCCAGAAACACAAGGTTTGTCTAACACAGAATATACTAGTGGGGACTTCAGTTTAAAGTAACCTGGAAGGGCTAGATATCTGGATCGCTCCTCCCATCTAAACTGCTGAAAGTCTGGAATCCATCATTTCTTTAACTGAGAAGTGGGCAACTCACTCTGGAGATTGGTGGACACCACCCCCTCCATTTCTGGATATGGCACAGACGTCGGCTGCACACAGATCCATGCACAACCAGGCAGGAGGAAGAAAGAGTGGGGTACAGAGGGTACCGCAGAGAGGAGGCTCACAGGAGAGCTGGGGCCCCAGCCAGTATCTCCAGTCGACTCTTGACTAACAACAGGGCACCCCCACCATCAAGAGAAGCCAGAATTCAGGGTGTGTGTGTGAAACCTCTTCACTGTAGTCACCGGCCAACAGGGAGCAGGCCAAACACCACGCTAAGCCTACAACGTTCTCAGCAGCTGCACCCACACGGGAACACAGACTCGGACCTCTGACTGCAGAACTGGAACAGCCACAGACTGTGAGGGAGATGTCCCAGACACCACTGTGAAGAGGCGCAGACAGGAAACTGAACCCAAACACAGCACAGGCCGTCCCACCCGCTGACCGCAGCAGCAAACATGTTTTGCTCCAAACACGTGCTTGAGGAACTTAAGGCCATCTGGGTGTGACCACAGTTGTAGCTTACAGTGTTTTGGTTACTGAGAGCCACTCTAACAGAAGATACCTGCAAAAAGGGCAAGGAGGCCACATGTTCTGACCTCCTCTAACCCTACAAGGGGAAGGCAGGATTACCAGTAGTAACCCAAGGCCTATTCCTACAAGGCCAGCCATGCTGCCTCCCTCCAGCCCTTTCACCAACCATTCCTCCCAAAGCACCCACCACCTCTCTCCTGGGTTCGATAATTCGCTGCAGTGGCCACACAGAGCTCATGGATTACAGGGTTTATTAGGGAAGCAC
>NW_006922281.1:438116-443268 GCF_000298275.1 Orycteropus afer afer | reverse complement strand
CTGATGACCACTGTCACCATGGGAAATAACTACATCCAGCTGCCCAGCCACTCAACCAGGCTCGGCCAAGCTGACATACACAGAGAAAACCGCCAAGTGAGCTACGTGGGAGCAGGCGGCACTCGTCTTTTCCAGGATAAAATCGGGTCCACTCCGAAATTTCTCCATGAGGACACGGCGCTAGCCACTATCGATTGATGCCCAGGCGGACCCCACCACCGGAAGATACCTGGTACCCAGCTTCTCCCGGGCCACACCCTCACTCGAGGGGTTCTCAGTCCCTGCCCCTTCCGGACACAACTGAAGGGAGGGACCCCACCCTCTGGAAGGTTCCCTCCTTCAGCACACTCGCACTCACGGGGTTCTCGGCCCCTTCCCCTCCGCTACGCCCCTCCAGGACCCAAACCCGCGCTGACCCCATCCCCTGGGGGCGCCCCGGCCCCTCCCATACACGGGTTCTCGCCGGGGCCTCGGCTGCGCAGTACACACTGGCCTGACAGTTAAGACCCACTCAGAAAAACAGCGCGGCGCCCCAACGCCCTCCGACTGCCCACCTCGTGCGCAGACCCACCGCCCGCGCAGCAGGCCCAGTCCTGTCCAGCCGCCAGAAGCCCGAGGAAGGCCGTCTGCCGGACTGCGCGTGCGCGCTGGGACTACGACTCCCAGAATGCCATAGGGCCTGGGGAGGGGGAAGAGAAGCGGACAACCAATCAGAATTATTTTCTCCATTAGCCTCTCACATTCCCTTGCGCCTGCGTCACTCTCGATGCTATGGAAACAGGTAAACAACCGGAGGCGGCGGGGTAGGGGGACTTCCTCTGACAGCCAGACATACGAGACTAAAGGAGAGACTGACACAGAGACTGGACGGACAAAGATAGGGAGGGATAGAGACGGGAAAGATGCGCATACCCAGCGAGGAAGAGACAGGGAGTCCAAGAGACAGGAAGGCTCAGAGATGGGAGCGACGGACGGAGAACAGAGACAATGAGGTGGAAGAAGAGAGACAGAGACCTGGGCACACAAAAGCATACAAATGAGGAAACTCGGCGATGGTGAGACAGAGTCAGGGAGAAAAAAAGAGAGAGGGAGAGACACTGAGGTCCAGAGAGGCACAGAGAGACTGAGAGAAGGGAAGATACGGAGATCCTGAGAAGGGAGACCTGGAGCTGCAGGATGGTGGGTACCAGACACAATGAGGGGCAGAGACAAGGAGCCACCATCCGACAGACACAGGGACCCACAGACCCAGGGAAGAGATCTGGAGAACTAGGAGACTCTCTGACTAACCCAAAGAGCTCATAATTTTTCACTTTACATGAATGTCTAGGATCCATTTTGAGTTCGTTTAAATATGAGTGAAATACAGGTCGAGGTTCATTTCTTTACCCACGGAATCATTGTTCCAACACTATTTGTAGGAAAACAACCGTTTCTCCATTGAATTCCGTTTGCACTTTTGTAAAAAATCAATTGACCACATTTGTGGGGGGTCTGTTTATGAACCCTATTCTGTTCCCATTGATCTGTGTTTTTGCCAATACCAATTATCTTGCTTACTGTCTAGGAAGTCTGCAAATACCCGAGTTCTTTCATCTTCTGTATAAAGTTTTGGTATCATTTGATATATGTATGTGTGTGTGTGTGTGTGTGTGTATGAATATATATATTTTTTTCCAGATATATGCACCACTTTGAAAAATATAAACACACGTTTACATTACAAGGTAGAGCACAAAATGATTTTATTTAAAAATTAACACACGCAGCCCCATAACCCTAGATGTACATATACACTTGCATAAAAACAATGGCACCCATGAATTCTATACATTTATATGGCACTCACACAGCAGTGCCAAGCACTGTCATAAGGATTTTACATATATTAACTCTAATCCTCACAGCAACCATATACGTTGAGTAGATTATGCCCACTTATCAGATGAGGAAACTGAGGCACAGAGAGGATCAGTAACTTACCCAAAGTCCTACAACTATAAAATGACAGTGATAGGACATGAGCTCTGGAGGTCTGGTCCTGGAGTCCTTGTTCCTAACCCCTAGGCTGCACTGTCTACAAATGTATGCGTGTCTGTAAGTGCATGGAGGAAATTTTATTAAAAAGCTCACAGGAAGCTCTTAGCACAATTTACATAGGGGAGGATATCAGGCTAAAGGCAGAATATAACTTTTTGTTCTACATACAAATAAGCATTTATTTGTAATTATGCAGAAACCTCTAGCCCTGCTGACCCCCAGTCCCCTCTCTCATTGATCTCCTGCCACTCTGCCCGTTTCTGGAGTCCTCCCGTCCACTCAACTCTCTTTTCTCCTCATCCAATGATGTACACTAGAGTTTGAGAAGCAATGCCACCAGAGGACTACTTATGATGGATCTGACAGACAACAGAGGCAAGGGAAGGCCACTTGCCTTCGTTCTCAGCCTCTGGAACCAGAGGATAGTAGCACCAGCAACATTACCAACCAAAAGCCATCAAAACCAGAACATCGTCATGCAATAATACATCATCAGCATCAAAAACAGCATCACTGACGTCATCAAGAACAACAAACAGCAGCAGCAGCAGCAGCAGCAGCAGGGGAGGGAGGGTAGGAGCAGCTCATCTGAACCCAACACTGCCACATCCCTGGCTACGAACCTCACCACACTGAACAGCACGAGGCAGGGTTTATCCACGTTCCATAAATGAGGCACTAAGACACAGAGAGGTTAAGTCATTTACCTAAGATCGCAGTTAGACGCAAACCCAAATCTGACTGAAGACAAAAGGTGTACTTTGAACCGTGATGCTACATAACGTTCTCATGGCCCTGGTCCAATGTTTTTGTGTGACTTCACACATACTTTCATGTAAACTGGGATTGGGTTTCCTGTACAGGCCTTCTGAATGGGTAAGGAATCTATTATTTAAATGAGCACCTATCAACTGTCAGAAGATGCTCTGGTAACACAGTAGTTAAGTGCTCAGCTGCTGACCAAAAGGATGGCAATTCAAACCCACCAGCTGCTCCATGGGAGAGTGTGCGGTCTGCTTCCATAAAGACTGGGAGCTCTGGTGGCATAGTGCCTAAGGCATTTGACTGCTAACCAGAAGGCTGGTGGTTCAAACCCACCAGCCACTCCTCGGAAGGAAGATGGGGCGATCTACTTCCATAGTGATACCGCCTCAGAAACCCAAGGAGGGGTTGGGTCCAACTCGACAGGAGTCGAGTAATCTGTAATCTTTCATAAAGATTACAACCTCGGAAACCATATAGGGCAGTTCTACTAGGTCCTACAGGGTCACTATGAGTTGGAATCAACTCAACAGCTACAAATTTGGTATTAACTTTCATGCACATTGTTTTACAAATAAAAGGTCCAAAGTGTACACACACACACACAAATATCTCTGATATTGGTCCCAACAATATTTCAATATATTCTCTGAGAGGCACTCCATGAGGGCAGGGATTTTTGCCTCTCTAACTGGCTTGAATATACCATGGACTGCCAGAAGAATGAACAAATCTGTCTTGGAAGAGGTACAGCCAGAATGTTCCCTGGACGCAAGGATGGCAAAATTTTGTCTCTCATACTTTGGTCATATTGTCATGAGGGATCAGTCCTTGGAAAGGATATCATACTTGGTAAAGGGTCAGCGAGAAAGAGGAAGACCCTCAACGTGATGGACTGATGCAATGCTGCAACAATGGAATCAAACATAATAAGGACTGTGTGGATGGTGCAGGACCAACCAGTGCTTCGGTCCATGTGTGAGAACAGACGGCACCTACCAACAGCCACTGGCCTGTGACAGCCCACGTGCTCTCTTCTGTGCTGTTTTGCTTCCTTCCACATTTTGAGCATTATCAATTCTGCAAAAAAAAATCTCCAGAAGCATTAAGCCAAACCAAACCAACTCACTACCTTAAAGTCGATTCTGGCTCATAGTGACCCCCACTGGGTTTCCAAGGCTGCAAACCTTTACAGAAGCAGACTGCCCCATCTTTCTTCCATGGAACAGCTGATGGGTTAGAATCACCAACATTTTGGTTAGCAGCCAAATTACTTAACCACCACACCACCAGAACTCCTCAGAAGTATTAAAGGCGATACAAACTACAAGAAAGAAAACATAACACTTAACATGAAGCAGTCAAAGGGGGACAATGTCAAACAGGAGCACACAGACCCACCATCTTTTATTCCAACAGGTATTGTTAGCATCTTACAACAGCCTGTTCCTTGATAGTCCAGTCTCTCCTCAAGATGACTAATCTCATTGGTCCTTCAAATGCTCCTTCTAATATTACCACCATTTCATCAAATCTAAGGCACAATAAATGGCAAGATCCACCTTCATTTTATCTGCCACTAAGAATGGCAGCCCTGGTGGTGCAACTGTAAGGTTGGTGGTTTGAACCCACTCAGTGGCTCTGTGGGAGAAAGACCTGGTCACCTGCTCCCATAAAAATTACAGCCGAGATAACCCTGCAGAGCATTTCTGCTCTGTCACATGGGTTGGTATGGGTCCAAATAGACTTGATGGCATCTAACAGCTAAAAATGGAAAAGGCTGCCAATTAAACTACGCTATCCATCAACTCATCAGCCATTCAGTGGAAGACTGGGCAATCTACTTCTGTAAAGACTTACTGCCTCAGAAAACCAGTGGGGGTTGCTATGAGTTGGAACAGACTCAGTAGTGGGTTTAGTTTTGGTTTTTTGGTATCAATTAACTGGGTTTCAGGATTGTTACCATATGAAAAGGATGTGTTTTAGAATAAATTAAATACTGCAAGTCCTCAAGGTTCTATGCCAGCACTAACACACACTTTTTCTAGAAACGTGTTGAAACTGGATGGATTTATAATGGGACAAATGCCTTATAAGGGTTTCTCCATGGAATTGATTCTCTGATGAACTAGAGCTACGCTGTCCAATACAGTAGCCACTAGACACGCACAGTTGCAGAGAATCTGAAATATGGCAAGTGCTGTATGTTTAGATGATATCTGGATATGCTGCTGTTGTTAGAAGCTATGAAGTCGGTTCTGACTCATAGTGACCCTATGTACAACAGAACGAAACACTTTCCAGGCCTGTGCCATCCTCACAATTGTATTTGGGTAGAGTGAGTAAAATA
>NW_006922281.1:436194-437451 GCF_000298275.1 Orycteropus afer afer | reverse complement strand
GCACCACCTAGGGGCCTTTGGAAACCTTCCCACATGGATTGTATTTTGCTGTCTGTCCCTAGTATGAGTTCTCTTATTACACTAAGGGAAGTATCTCCTGGAAGATTTTTCCATATTATCACTCTCTATTGGTCAATTCCGAAATGCTTTCTTTTTGAACAATAAGGGAAGAGTTCTTACCAAAAACCCAAACTCTTTACAGTCACCAAGTTTTCTGATGCAGAGTTCCAGATCAAATACTTTCCACATTCATTACTTTCACAGGCGTTTCAAAAACAAGCTCCTGAATAAACATATGACATCAGTGAAAAATAAGTCTCCTGCAGTGACCCAGGTCCCCTCTCAGCCCTGTCACCAGCACTCGAAAGGTTTCACTGTGATGCGCTGTCCCATGTTTAGCAAAAGGTGAATAATTTCTGAAGGTTTTTAACATACTTGTTATATTTCTAAGGTTTCTCTCCAGGAAGTTGAGCAACATGGAAGAATTCTAATATACTGTATAATAGGATGCTTTAGGGTTTCTGTTCCAGGGTTAAGGGATGATTTACATTATCTTCAAATCTTCAATAGGAAGCCTCTGATGCTGAGTCAGGGCAGACAGTTCACTGTACCCACACGGCCATCTCTCAGGTGTGTTCACTCTGGTGTCTATAAAAAGCACTGCTGCTCTGGAAATCTTTCCCACATTCCATACAATGCTGGGGGTTCTCTCCAACACTTGGTCAGGCAGGAGCTATCCTGAGAGCTTCGCCACACTGATGACCCTCATAGGGCTTCTGGCCAGTATGAGTCCTCTGATACCAGATGATCCTGAAAAATTTTTGATGGCTGTTACAGCTACAAGGCTTCTGAGCAGTGTTTTCTACAGTGCCTGGCCTGGAGTGGGCAGAGGACAGGGGACAGGCAGTACTCAGCAGGAGGAGGGGGTGTGAGAGACAAAATTCATAGTGGGTGGGTGCTGCAAATGACTTGACTACTAACGGATCGTTGCACCTTTTCCATGGCAGTAACAACAGAAGGGAAAGAAGCATTCATACACCCACCACCACCACCACCAAAGGGCCAGGGAGGGCAAAGAACACCTACGTACAGACGGCTGTCTGCACCCTACAGAAGAGAGGGGAGGGGTCTGCATCCCTTGGGGACAGGGTAACAGGGAAGAGGTGCGGCCCCCTCAGGAAGGGGAGTGAGGGGTCCTGCCCTTACGGGAAATGGAGAGGAGTCGTCCCAGGGAAAGGGGAGCGTGGGAAGACTTAG
>NW_006922281.1:405202-435639 GCF_000298275.1 Orycteropus afer afer | reverse complement strand
GGCGAGGGCGGGGTATGGGCGGAGCCGAACCGTCACCACCCAAGGACAAGCACGCGGAGTTTCCGGGTGTTGCCTTTGGCACCACTGCTTCAACGTCTTCTGAGATGTACCAGAAAAGCGGCCGGAGGACACATGGGCGGCCAAGAGCCTGTGGCACGTGAGCACTCCGCGTCCTCCAGAGTTGCCCAGCCCCTTCTAGAAGCCCCTAGTGCCCCAGTCACTCCTCCCACCGTGGACCGTACACACACGCATACAGGCCCGTGCTGTGTCCTGTCTTTTTCCTCTAAGGGTCATCCAGGTTGCTCTGGTGCCCTAGTTCATTTTTACGTTGCTAGTTGCCCCTGAATCCATTCCGACTCCTGGCGATCCCATGTGTGCACAGTAAAATGGCTCTATAGGGGTTTGAAGGCCGTGAGTTTTCAGAGCAGACAACTACGTGTGTCTCAAGTGGCCTCTGGGTGTGTTTAAGGGGCTCTGGTGGCACAGTGGTTAAAGCATTCAGCTGCTAACCAGAGGTTGGTAGTTCGAACCCACCAGCCACTCTTCAGAGAAAGATGAGGCAGCCTTCTGTAAAGATCACAGCCTTGGAAACCCTATGGGACAGTTTTAGGGTCACTCTGAGTCAGAACTGACTCGATGGGTAGGACTGGGTGTGTTTGAACCTGCAACTTGTGGGGCAGTAGTGCCTAACTTACTGTGCCACCCAGAGACTCCTTCCTCTGGGTATGATTGTTAGTTGTCTTGTGGATTCTGATTCACAGCAACCCCATGTGTTAGATCTGTGCTCCATAGGGTCAAGGCTGTGAACTTTGACCAGGCCTGTCTTCCAAGGTACCTCTGGGTGGATTCTGTCCAAGAGTAAAATTCAGACTCTAAAAATTCTAATTAAAGAGAGATTTATTGATAATACAAACAACTCAGGTTAGGGAAGCAGCAAGTCTCGCAGGGTAAGATTAGCTGCTCCACTGAGACTCAAAGCAAAAACTGTTCATAAAAGCAAAAACCACAGGCAGCTGCGGTACAGACACAGGCAGTGCTCTCTGCACTGGTGAGTGAGCGCTCAGGAAACTGACCTTCAGTGGGCTGTGCCAGAAGCAGAGTTTGTCTCAGGTCCATCATAGTTATGGGGCTGGGCAAGGATCAGTTCAGGTGGGGAAGCCAGGGCATTTTTCTGAGAATCAGCCAACGACCAACTGTTCGTGGGTGCAGCTGAAAACATATGAAAAAAAAGAAATCTAACAGAACATGCTCAGGAGTGGGTCAAGGTGGAGTTACTCTTGCTCCCTTGATGTGAGTCAACATTAGGCCAAAAGCTTGTTTTGGCTTATTCCCTTTGTCAGTTAGAACAAGCAGGCTTTGGGCTAGTACTCCAGGCCATTCTTTCACATGGCTATATGATACTGCACTGCCTGAATACTCCACATGTGTCCACCTTTCTTCCTGCTGATGGACATTTGGGCTGTTTCCACTTTGGTAGTGTTACAAATGAAGCTGTTGTGAGTATTCATGTGTGTGTCTTTTGATCAGCACGTTTGCATTTCTGTTGGGTGAATGCCTAGCACTGTCATTTTCTGCTCATGGGTGTATATGTTGAGCTTTAGGAGATAAAACCAGTTTACACCCTACCCCACCCCAAGGTGTTTGAGAGTTCCAGTTTCTCCACATCCTTACCAACACTTGGTACTATGTGGTTTCTTTGTTTCCTTTTAGCCCTTTTGGTAGGATGAAGTCCTACCTCATTTTATTTTCCCCAGTGAGTAATGAAATTGAGTACCTTTTAATATGAAGATTAGCTATATAAATTTCATCATCTTTCATGCATGAACCCGGAAGACATGCTAAGAAAAAGAAACCAATCACAAAGTCACATATGGTATGATTCCATTTAAATAATATGTCCAAGATAGCCAAATCCATACAGACTGAAAGCAGATTTTTGGCTGCCAGGGCCTGGGGGAAGAGGGAATGGAGAGAGGCAACTAAGGGACACAGGGCTTCTTTTGAGGGTAATGAAAATATTTCAGAATTAGCTAGTGGTGATGGGTGCATAACTTTGTGAATATCCTAAAACCACTGAGTTGTACACTCCCCCTCTCAATTTCTGCCTTTGAAAAGTAATTTTTTTAAAAAATTGTGATTTGGGTGAAAGTTTACAGAGCAAATTTGTTTTCCATTCAACAATTCATATACATTGTTTTGTGACATTGATTGTAATCTTCATAATTTAACAGTTCTTCCACGTCTTCCCTGTGATTCTTTTCCCTGTGCCCTTCTTTCCTATCACTGAATTGCACACTTAAAAATTTTCTCATGAAATAAAATGTGTATGAATTGTGGTATGGAAAATTAATTTGCTCTGTACATTTTTCACCCAAATCACAAAATAAAAAATTTTTTAGTAAACTTTAAGAAAAATGTTTAATCCATCTTACCAGAAATGAGCAATGACTCAGCTGAATTCCTTTAGTTACTTTAAGCCTAGATACATCCATACACTGATGTATTTGCTACTTTCTTCTCCTGGTACTTAGCTAGTCATCTCTCAACCCGTTTCTTGGGGTCTGAGTGTTGCTTTTGTAAATGTGAATTTTTTTAATTTGGCAAAAGCAGCCTCACTTCCCCACTCCTCCCTCCTTCCCAGTGAAGCTGCTTTGCCTACTACTGCCCATGAAAGGCTTCCACCCATGGCCTACTGCCTTTCCTGGCTATTCGATATAGTGCTGGTGGTGGGTCTCTCCTCCCGAAATCTCCTCCTCTCAGTCCTTGGCATCGCCTGTCTCTGGGTTCCCTCCTGCCTCCTTGGCTGGTTGTATTCACCTACTACCTCCTTTTCATTTTTTGTATGTCTCTGCTCCTCAGATCTCCAGCCTGGGCACTCTTCTCTGCTCACCTGACATATTTGGAGGTCGCAGGGCTTCAAGCGACGCGATGCCTGCCCAAGCCTGCTATGTCCCTGCCACCCCTGCCTCCCTCCTGCTGCCAGGCACAGTCTCCTCTCCCAGGTCTCCACTCTGCTCCTTTCCCTGTGTGGCGCACACTGATGTTTTCACAACTGTTTGATAAAAGCTCATCAACCTCTCTAGCTGGACAGCTCTATGAGACAAGACATACTGTCTGCGGTATTCACCATTAGACCCTTTTCTTGAACTGAAAGGGAATCTTCTTTAGGTGACTATAAACCACTGTAGCTACAAGACTTCTTATATTTATTTGAAAGAGGAATCTACTGAGGACTTTCACTTAGGTCTGGCTAACATCAAAGGAGCTCTAGTAGCATAGTGCCTAAGGCACTTGACTGCTAACCAGAACACTGGTGGTTCAAACCCACTGGCCACTCCTCGGAAAGAAGGTTGGCCAATCTACTTCCATAGTGATACTGCCTCGGAAACCCAAGGAGGATCACTATCAGTTGGGGTCTGACTTGACAACACATAACAACAAGAACAATAACATCAAAGGAGCCTTGATGGTGCAACAATTAAGCTCAGCTGCTAACCGAAAGGAGCTCTGGTGGCATAGTGGCTAAGGCATCTGACAGCTAACCAGAAGGCTGGTGTCCAAACCCACCAGCCACTGCTTGGAAGGAAGGTGAGTTAATCTACTTCCATAGAGATACTGCCTTGGAACCCCAAGGAGGGGTCGCTGTGAGTTGCAGTCAACTCCATGGCAGTGAGTTTTTTTTTTTTTTTTTGCTAACCGAAAGGTCAGCAGTTTCAGTCCACTCAGTGGCTCCTCGAGAGATCTCCCGCAAAGATGACAGCTGAGAAAACCCTACAGGGCAGTTCCACTCTGTCACATGGGGGGCACTGAGTCAGAACTGACAGCATTCAACTTTCATAGCAGCAGATCACCACGTCTTTCTCCTGGAAGCCACTGGGGGATTCAAAGTGCTGTAGTGCAGTGATTTACTTAGTATAGTTCATCTCACCATCATCTTTGTGACTCCCACCAAATGACTGTAGGACTATGCAAAGCAGGTGCTTGTGGCCCACCAAAGGGATTGGACAACATGCTAATAAAGCCAATAAAGTTCATGACACCCTTGTGGGGGTGGGACCATGCCAATAAGGTGTATGAAACCCTAACAAGGGGACTGGTCAGTTTTACCATTTACTAGGCTTAAAATGAGCCCTCCCAGAGGCAGATGGACATGTCACTGACACCAAAAAGAAGAGATGGGACCAAAGCACATCCTTGGACCTGAGGTCCCTGTGCTGGGAACCTGCTAGACCCAGAAGACAGAGAGTTGTTAACACCAGAAACAGCAAGGAATGGTGGCAGCAGACAACAGAACCAGGAGACTTTTCACTATGTAGGTTATGCACACACACACACAAATTTTGGACACCTTCTGGAAATAGAAGTTGACCAAGTCCCCTCCCTCCCAGCAGTCACCCTATCCCCCAGCCACAGTCCCTAGGATACAGTGCCACCATGTCCCTATCACATGGTGCAGTAAAGGTGCCCAACAATGCTCCACCCACATGCACCTCTCACTTACAGATCACCTCCTTCCAATAAGTGGGGACAGCTCATTTTCTCCAAATGCTGTCCCAGGGCAGTTCTTCTCAATCCTTTCCTCTTCCCACTCCCTCCTTCCTATCACTGCAGTTCTTAACCCTTGACTGGACCCCAATGCTGGCTGGCTGTCCTCCTTCCTGTGACACAACTTCCATGGGCCTGACCCAGGTCAGTCGTATCTTCTTTTCAGGATGAACTGTGCCATGCAGGCCACACCCAAGACACCAGACACAGGAGGAGACACACCTGGGAGAAAAGTGCAGCGGCCTGGAGACCCTCCTTCACTGGCCCAGGTGGCTCAGAACTCAGAATCCCAGCACCGGGGAGACACCAGATCAGAGTCACAGAACCATGGCACTGCCGACATCAGGACCAGCCCTGTGACTGGTCTTCATGATCTGACCAGCTGTACTTTTACTCATAGGGATTGTTTGTCTAGAGAAGCATTAGAGTGTGACTGGGGATAGGAAATGGTGTATCCTCTTACACTCCTAAAACCTCACTAAAATCCAACCTGGAGTCCTGTCTACACTCTGGAGGAGTACTTGGTGAAGGATTCAGGGGACAAGATAGTTGAGTGTGAGCCTGGGGGTGTAAAGGATGGGACTAGACTAAGTTTGCAGAGGAATTAGAGAACCAATTCAAGGCTGAGGATATTTGTAGGTGATGCTGCTTCATTCCTTCCACTCGTCCTCCTCTCCTTTTCTTTCTCTTTCTCTTCCCCTCCTTCCTTTTTTTTTCTCTGCAACCTCCTCCTTAGCTTGCAAAGCTAAAAGGCTGTCAGTCTATTAACACTGCCTGGGAAAAGACCACATGCCAAGCACTGAAAGGCTGTAGGTTAGGCATGACACATTCCCAAGGTTGTTTCCTCGCAAGAAGCCTGAGTCTCAGAACTCAACTCCAACAAATTTTTATGGGTCTAGATTTCTTACCTACCCTCTGAGATTCTAACAAAAGGACCATCCTCACAGAAGAAAAAGAAAAAAAAAAAAAAAAAGCCTATAGCCATGGACCTAAAACCAGACAACTGTCACAAGTTTGCCCACACATTCAAGAACTACAAGGACAGAGTGCACTGAAGGCAAGCAGAGCTAAGGCCTCCCTCATTTCTCCTTTTGGGCTTATCATCTGGTAGGTTCTACCTCATCTTATGGAGACCTCAAGACACCTGACTGGTTTCTAACTCATGCAACTTACAGCCTTAACTCAGAAGTCTTCCTTTCAAGCCTCCCTCCATAGGAGCCTGAGAGTGAGGGGTAAGAAGCAAGCTGGAATTCCAAGGGGAGCCACCAGAGGGGCTTTGGGGCTGTCAACCAACCTGGCCACCACTCACATGGCTGGCACTGCATTCCTTCAGTAGGAATGTCCCCAAGTCACTTCAGACCTGGAAGTAGCCTCCTGTTCCTCATTTCCTAAGACTCACCCTCTCCTACACAATGTGGAACCCTGATAATTTCGTATCCCCAAGAAGGAAATGATTCTCATGCCCTGGGTCACTGGACATCCTAATTCTGTTTTGATTACTCAATGTATGCTGATGGCTGTCCTGTGGCCCTGATCTACCCTGAATGGTCAAGGAGATCCAAAGAAATGCAAATTTCACATTTTTGCCTTTACCTTTTAGATTTATTATAAAATTATTATAGGAACAGTTTGTGACATGTAATAGAGGGGAGAACTATACATAATTCCTGTCTCCTAAGAAAACCACTGTGTGGATGTCTCCATCATCCTCTTCCAATCTATGTCCATATATGCATGTATCTTTACATCCCTGGAATGACAATGAGTCTTCTATTTTGTGCCTTTTTTGTTGTCTGCCATATCATAAGCATTTTCAAGATGGCAACAAATATTTAAAATTATGGTTCAGAGTGGCTGCAGGAACAAGTTAGAAGTGTCCTGAACGAGCAACAATGGGGGGGGAATAATGTAAACGTAATGACTTGATGTTTTTTGTTTGTTTGTTTGTTTCAACAACCAGAGCAAATTACACTTGGCAGCAGCCTTTCTCGTATTTGAAGGACCTGTTTTAGTCTTAAAAGGAACGACTTCCTTCACTGCTCATTCACAAGCAACTTCTAAAATGCCTCCTCAGCACTCTGGCAGCACTGTAACGTAGGCAGTCTTCTGTCCAGAAATACATTCAAATGGTTTCTGTAGGGTGGAGCATGGTATGGACTATCTCTTCAGTAGGCCTTTGCTGATCAGAAAGGACAGTAGAAGGTCTTGCCAAAAGCTGCTCTCACTGACTACACAGTGAGTAGAAGAATTTGCTTATGTACAGTAAGCTGGCAACTCCCTACTGAAGGGTTCTTTTCACCAATGACTTCCTCAACACATCTACAAGTTCTTTCCACTTGCAGCATTCTGAGGCAGAAGTGGGTGGGTGTCTTGGGGGAAGTACCTTCCTCATGTTTAGAGGTTTTATTCTAGTGTGTGTCCTGTCATGTTTGGTACAGGTTGAATCATCCCTGAAGCCCTCCTCCACATTTATGACCATCCTATGTTCTCTCCAGGATTTCCCCAATTATAGGTTTAACAATGTGGCTGGGGAATGTCTTACACTCATCAATTTATTGGTTCTCTGGAAAGCTTGAAGATTTCCTTTCTATTGGCTAGGGAGAAGACACATCTGAAGATGTGCCTTCTTCATGCAGGTTCCTGACAGTGAATCAGGAGATGAGTATGGCCCACGTTCATTATATTTCTATGGGTTTCTCTACAGGATGTGTTCTTTGATGTCGGATGAGGGATGAGCTCCTCCTGAACAGTTTCCCGCACTGAGAACACTGGCTGGAAGTCTCCCTGCTATGGAGTCTTTGGTGTACTGCCAGGTGAGAGTTCTGCTTGAAGGACTTCCCACATTCTAGACACTGGTATGGGGTCTCCTTAGTATGAATCCTCTGGTGCTTGGTCAGGCAGGAACTATCCCTGAAAGCTTTACCACACTGATTACATTCATAGGGCTTCTCACCAGTATGAGTCCTCTGGTGGCGGATGAGGCCAGCAATGTTCCTAAACAGTTTCTGACACTGGTTACAACCATAGGGCTTTTCACCAGTATGAATCCTCTGGTGCCTGATGAGGTAAGCACTCTCAATGAACGTTTTCCCACACTCTTTACATTCATACGGTTTCTCCCCAGAATGGATTTTCTGATGCACGATGAGATGAGAGTGGCGGCTGAAAGATTTCCCGCACTCTGCACATTCAAAAGGCTTCTCTCCAGTGTGAGTCCGTTCATGCTGGGTGAGGTATGAGCCATCTCGGAAGGCCTTCCCGCACTTGCTACACTCATAGGGCTTCTCCCCTGTATGGATTCGGAGATGCACAGTGAGGTGGGATATGTCAGTGAAGGGTTTCCCACACTCATTACATCTGTAAGGTTTTTCCCCTGTGTGAGTTCTTTGATGTAAAATAAGGGATGAATTTCGGTTGAAGGTTTTCCCACATTCTAGACATTCATATGGTTTCTCTCCAGTGTGAATTCTCTGATGCTGTGTCAGAGCTGACCCATCACTGAAGGCTTTCCCACATTTATTGCATTTGTAGGGTTTCTCTCCTGTATGGATCCTTTGATGTACCATCAGGTTGTAGTTCTTGGAGAAGGACTTTCCACACTCATTGCAAGTATAAGGTTTCTCTCCAGTGTGAGTTCGGTGATGCAAAACAAGGGAGGAGTTCCGTTTGAAGCATTTGCCACACTCAGTACATTTATACGGTTTCTCTCCAGGGTGAGTCCTCCTGTTTTCATTAAGAGATGAGCTCAGGGCAAAGATGTCCCCAAAGTCCTTACCTTCATAGAGTTTCTTGCCTCTTTTCATTATTTTTTGTTCACCAAAGGTGGTAAAACGGTTGAAAGATGGAATGCTTTCAGGGTGCTTACAGGGTTTCTCTCTTGTTTGATTTCTTCCAAATTGAGTAACGTCAGTGGGTTGGCTAAATGCTTTCCCACAGGGATCACTTTCACCAGTTCTCTTAGCTGGATAGGCTGGGTTACAATCCAAACATGTAACATCCGAGTTATGTACATGGAAACCGTTTGCTATGGGAACCCTCTGCGGTGGTGGAAGGTCCAAGTCCGTACTCAGATGCACCCTGAATCCAGGATACTCACAGATGGCTTCCTGAACCCCTGGTTTATCTTGAATTAAAGACATTTGCCTCAAATGTCCCTCCTGATTCTTGCAGTCCCAGTCATTGCCAAGAGGAAAGAAATGGGGACCATTCCTTGTAAATCCTTCCATTGCCATGTCATGGGATAGTTTTTCCTCAGTAATATTTTGATCTGTCATTTCCAGTGTCGTATCCCAGGCTGAAAAGAAGAGGAAAAAAAAAAAAAAAAGAAAGAAAGACAGACTTAAATACATGGAGAAAGATGAGGCACTAAGCTTCTGTAATGATTTACAGCTTTGAAAACCCTATCGTAGGGTCACTATGAGTCAGGATCAACTGGTGGCTTTGGGTTTATTCCTTGAAGAGGATGGAAAATGATAATGGGGCCGGCTGGGTGGTGTGTGTATTTACTTTTCTTTCTTCCAAAATTCAGATTTGTACAATGGAGCAGTAAACTGAGAGGCTTACAATGAGCCATGTAGCATGTTGACCCTGCTAGAGACTGAGAACAGTCCAGCTGAAGGGTCTGGCTCAGAGAGGGGAGCCAGGAAACAGGCAGAAGGAATGGTACTAGGGAGAAACATCAACAAAACTATGGGCCCAAGTCTTGGGAGAGCAGAGGGCGGACATTATCACTCATACTGGAACACCATCTCAGTCATTATGTCCTTGTCCCTGTCACCCACTGCCCATACCAACAATCAGTCTACATCTATAAAGCCTTCATTTTATAGTATGCTTATATCAATGCTGAACATATAGTCCTTGCCCTCGCTTTCTGGTCAAAGTGACAATTTCTCCTGTACTGCAGGGCAGTAGCAGACAGATTCAGAGGTCATGTTACAGAGTCAGGGCATTTTTTCTCACAGAAGAGCCTGGGGACTTCCCCACCAGAAACACATCTGCTACTTGTCAAAAAGAGTCATTCCTGTGACTTGCTCCCCCAAATCAGAATACCCAGGTCTCCTGAGGGATTCAGCATTCAGAATGTTAATAAACCACTGGACTAAAAAATTCTAGCATTCTCCTGGAGAAGATGGTGTGATAAACAGCCATTTCAAAGAGAGAAGTCTGAAGGACACACCTAAGATGCACAGAGAGGACAGCATCAGATCAATGAAGAACATGGAGAAAAACCTAAATAACTGGCGGACTGGAGCACATGCATGGATGAATACCCTTCCACACACAGATGTCCCTTCTCATTTAACTCAGCTATGAAGTCTAGGCAACTCCAAGGCCTCCAAGTGATTTCCTGTTGAACCTGACAAATGATTCTAGAATCTACATGGCAGAATGAACATGCAATACAAGCCAAGACACTTCTGAGATGACACTTTCCTTACTAGACATCAAGAAATAATATAAAGTGATAATAACATAAAGTGTGGCCCTGGACAGAAATGGATAAAGATATAAATGGAATAAAAGAAATAATCTAAAATATGGGGGACTGATGTATGTAAAAGGTAGCATGTCATTCAAAAGCATGAACATCTTAAAAACTGGTGTCAAGACAATTAGGCCCACTTCAGAAAACCTATTTTTAAAAATTACAGTTGGATAAAGACCTGAACAAAAAATCAAAGTTTAAATTATGTAGTACATCTTCATGAGTGGCACAGATTTTGATCAGCAAGACTTAACAAGCAAAACCAGAAAGGACCAATATATTTGATAGAAACACTTAACATTTTCATACATTAAAAGATACAGTAACAGTGAAAATACAAGAGGCAGATGGAGAGTTCTACTCTGTCCTACAGGGTCACTATGAGTCAGAATCAACTCAATGGCAGTAGGTTTGGGGCTTTTGGTTTTAAAGCCAACATGGCAACTATAAGAAATCAAGTGGGGTGCACATGGTGTTTCTGAAGTTCTTCTCCATTCCTTTCTGGGCTTTTCGAGCTGGCTGTGCTGTGCAGTGCTGAGTCCAGACACTGAAGTGCTGGTTTTCATTCTGAACATGTCTGGTCATTTGCTTGAGTCAGTGTAACTCTAGATTTCTCCTGGATGCTCTAAGCTAGGGCCCAGAAGATGCTAACCCTCACCCCCTGCAGCAGTCATCTGTCTTCAGCTGTGGTGTCACTCCACAGCATCCCCTCAGCCATCCTGCTGAGGATGTACTCCCCCATCCACTGTGAGCAGGGACAACACCTACCCCATACTATGAAAAAAAGTATCATGGTAGAATTAGAAATGAAGGTATTTTCACAAACAAAACTAAGACACACGAGCCATGAGGACAAGTTTGAAACCAAGAATTTATGGCTGACTGATAATAAGTTAGATTGTCTAGTGTCCTGTGGAAGCTATTGACTGTCTTAATCTGGTTTTCAATTGTCCTACAGAACCCCAGCTGTGTACCCCTACTGATGCTTTGACAAAGAGTCTAGTAAGGCTAAGCCCAGACAAGCCCCCTGTTAGACAAGGGCACAGCTCTCTCAACCCGACCAGCAGCTCTATACCTGGACAGGACTTCTCCTGGAGGCATCTGGAAATCCATGAAGGTGCTTGGCTGTGACAAAGATGGGGTGTGGCTTCTGGTAACTGACGGGTGTTGGCCAGGGCCACCACACAGGTATCATGTAGGAGTGATTAGAACAGGCTAGTAGTGCATATGCTACAGGGAGTTAGGAAAAAGGCACCTTCACTTAGGGGAAGGAAGCTTAAAGCAATCAAGCTACTGCCTAGAATTCATGAACTTACTCCACATACTGCATTCTCTCTCCTCAATGGACCCTGGTCCTTTCACTTACACCCTCAACTGCTTGTCTGAGTGTCGTACTGAGGTTACTGCAAAAATAACAACATATACAAGAGACGTTAGGACAGACTTAAGCAAAACAGTATTGAGTTGGGGTGTTTAATGCAAGAATCTCACTGAGTTTCATTAATCAGGGCTGTTTAAGAAATAACTCGTTATTATGTAGTCAGTGGATTGTCCATGGAGGACAACTGCTGTACATCTGTGCTGTTTGTTCTCAACAACAAAGAGATAAAATTATTTTAAGAATAAATTTTTGTTGCCCACCAACATGTTTATGTATTTTTAGCAGCACAATGGTATGAAAACTATGTTGTAAAAACATCTGTATCGATGCTATTCACATACCTTACAGTTCTGTCCCCCTCCCCTTAGTCCTTCCTCTGACCCTCACTCCAGCACACCTGTTTGAAGCCCCCAGTACTGATGATGCCCCCCCAACCATCTTTCTAGCTCCCATCACCATTTGAGGAGGTGGTTTCCAAGGCTTTCTAAATGCTGAACACTGCCCCAGCACATGCTGAGACTAGGGAACTGTTTACTGTGATAAACTGTCTCACTGCTGCTGAGTCAGAACACCTGCAGCAAGTGACTCTCGCCACTGTGGATAAGACCCAGCTCATCAGAGCCTTCCTGGCTGCTTGACCAAGTGCTTACTGCTGGCTTCCACCAAGGCACTCTCTCTCTTCCTTGGATACCATTTAATCCACCTGGTCTGCGTCTGCTTAACCCAACACACACTTACAGCAACATCTGCCCACACCTTGCCTTGTTCAGGGCCACTGAAGATCATAAACTCTGACTGTCTTACTTTTCTGAATCCAAACCTATAGTCTCCAGGGCCTAACTGCTTTGTTAGGTTTTCTAGGGTGCCTGTGGCCAAGCATTTAAACATGGAAATATGTACTTTTACCAAGAGTATTTTTCCTTGAATCTATTGTTTATGTTACACTTACAGTTTTATAATTATTTAGATTATATGGGTATATAATAATACCTACAAAATTCTTTCAAGACAGCATAAAGGGTACTACACGACACTGACTGGTCATTACAGTTCAAAAAAGGATAGTGACGTGCACAACATGAAGAATGTAGTCAATACCAATGAATGATACTTCCAAAAAGTGTGGAATTGGGAAATGTGTATTTTTAACTTTTTTTTTTTAAGTAAGCATTACACAAAAATTAATTCAAAATGGATCATGGGCCTAAATATAAAGTTAAAACTATAAAACTCTTAAAAAAAAAAAAAAGAAGAAGAAGAAGGAATAAATCTTTGTGACCTTAGATTAGGTGAAATCTTAGATGAGCATAAGCAACAGAAGAATTAGGACCTTATCAAAAAAAAAAAAAAAACTGTGCTGCAAAGGATGCCACATAGAAAGTGAGAAGACAGCCCAAAGAATGGAGAAAATATTTGCAAATCATGTCTCTAATGTGGGAGTTGTATCTAAAATATATGAAGAAGTCTTACAGCTCAATAAAAGACAAAGAATCCAATTTAAAAATGGACAAAGGATTTCAACAGCTTTTCCCAGAGATAATATACAAATGACCACCAAGCTAATGAAAAGATGCTGAAGATCATTAGCCATCAGGAAAACGCAAATCAAAACCACAGTAAGATCCCACTTTACAGGGTGAAGATGGGATATGCACCCAACAGAACTGAAACACGCTGTCCTGGTTACCTAGTGCTGCCACAAGTAGGTGGCTTTGACAAACAAATCTATTCTCTCACAATTTGGGAGGCTACAAGTCCCATCTCAGGCACTCGCTCTAGGGGAAGGCTGCTCTGTCAACTCTAGGAGAAGGTTCTTTGTCTTAAGTGTCTGTGTCCTTGCCCCGTGGATGTCTTCATGTGGCATCAATCCTTGTCCCCTCTCTTCATGCATAATGTGCTCCTTTTATCTCTTGTAAGAGAGTCACTCAAGATGCACCCTACACTGATCCTATCCCATTAACATAACAGAGAACTCATTCCACAGGCATAGGGGTTAGGGTTTACAACACCATATTTCAATCCATAATATTCCACCCTTTGCCTCCAAAACTTCATGTCCTTGTTACATGCAAAACACAATCTCACTCATCACATCACCCTAAAAGTCTTAAATCAACTCCAAGTCTAAAATGTCATCTCCTGAAACATCTAAATATAGGTGAGACATTAGGCATATTTTATCCTGGGGCAAAATTCTTCATCTGTGAACCTGTGAAATCTAGAATATAAATTATCTGCTTCCAAAGTGCAGTGGTGGAACAGGAACAAGGTAGACATTTCCATAACAAATGGGAGAAATTGGAGGGAAAGAAGGGAGGACTGTCACCAAGCAAGTCCCAGATCCAGCAGAACAAATACAGTAGCTCTCAACACTTGAAAATAATCCTCTGTTCTCTGAATTATCAGGGAATGTGCCCACCCTCCAGACAGTGGGTGCTGGCCATGCCCCCTGGACTGCGGGTGGCAGCCCCTCACTCCTGGGCTTCAGCTCTGCTTTCCAGGCCCTCTGGCATGGCAGCTCCGCTCCCTGGGCTTTAGGGGGCACATTCTTCTGGTCCATCTGAGTGGCAACCCCACCCCCTCAGCCCTGGCAGGCCTCATTCTTCTGCCCCTTAGGCACGACAGCCCCATCTCCCTGGCACACTTAATAGCAGCCCACACTCTGGGATGGAGTTGGCAAAGATCCCACTCTTTGAAACCTAGGAGGTTGTGGCCACACCCTTTGAGATCCAGGAGACTGGGGTCCCACCCTCTGAAACCAAAAAGCCCTGCTTCCAATGCTCCTTCCAACAGTTCTGCTCATCTCCAAGCTGTTCCAGGGATGGTCCTTCTCTTTTCTTGGAGGACAACAGATGTAGCTCCTTTGGCCAGTTTCCTGCCTGTAGAATCACAAGAGGAAGACAGTCTTCCTTCCTTCCTCCCTCTCTCCCTCCCTCCCTTTCTTTCTCTGTCCTCTTTAATCTAAGCTGATGGGTTTTCTGCTGTGGCAGTTACTGTGGTTACTTTGGTCATGTTGTCAAAAGGGACCATTCACAGAAGAATATCATGCTTGGTAAAGAGGAAAGTCAGAAAAAGGGGAGGACCTTCAACAAGATGGACTGACACAGTGGCTGCAGAGATGGGTTTAAGTATAACAAGGACTGTGAGGATGGTGCTGTCCTCACAGTGTTTTATTCTGTCATACGTAGGGTCGCCTTAGCAACCAAATTGGTCAGAGCCACTGGCGCGGGATCGGGCAGTGTTTCGTTCTGCTGTGCATGGGGTCGCTATGAGTCGGAAATGACGCGACGGCACTTAACAACAACAACAACAACAACAATAATAACAAGTTGGTTAAAGCCATCAGTCACAGGCTTAATCTCTTTACAAAAGACTGTGTAACCACATCCTTGGTGAATGTTCTAGGGAATGTGTCCTTTCAAAACCTTTAAGTTCTGTTTTCATTTTGCCCTTTAAGTCCATCTCCTCCTTGCAGTTTACAATACGTTGCAAGGAGAAACCACACAGGCCCCTTTAAGATCTTGCCTAGAAATCTCATTCAACTTCATCACTTAAAAGTTCTACGTTCTACCAAACATAATTCAGACAAGTTCTTTGCCACTTCATAAAAAGCATCACCCTTCCTCCACTGTCCAATCACATGTTCATCATTTTATTTTAAAGCCTCACCAGAAGCACATTTAATGTTCACGTATCTAGACATTCTACTGCTGGAGCCATATTCTCTAAGACAGTAGAGACTTTCTCTGTAGCTCTGCTCACTTCCTTCTGAGCCCTCACCAGAGTTGCCTTTGATGTCCATAATTCTACCAAAAGTCTCTTCAAGGCAATCTGGACTTTTAGTATTGGAAGGAGCTAGTAGAACTGTTGGAAGGAGCTCTGGTGGCATACTGCTTAAGGCATTTAACTGCTAATCAGATGATTGGTGGTTCAAACTCACCAGCCACTCCGCAGGAGGAGGAAGGTGCAGTCTACTTGTATAAAGATTTACTGCCTCAGAAACCCAATGGGGGCTGCTATGAGCTGGAATTGACTCAATAGCAATGAGTTTGGTTTTGGGTTTTTTCAGTATTAGGCATCTTAAAACTCTTTCAGCCTCTACTCATAACCCAATTCCATAACCACTTCCACATTTAAGGAATCTGTTAGAATATCAAGGAGCTCTGGTGGTGTAGTGCCTACGGCTTCTGATTGCTAACTAGAAGTTTGGCAATTCAAACCCACTAGTCACTCCGCAGAAGGGGGATGGGGCAATCTACTTCCATAAAGATTTACTGCCTTGGAAACCCAACGGGGGAATCTATGAGTCAGAATCAACTTGATGGCAGTGAGTTTGGTTTCTGGTTTGGTTAGAACAGCATCCTGTTCTTCCAGTCCCAAATTCTGTCTATATATCTATCACTGTATCTAGTGCTGCTGTACAGAAATACCACAAATGAGTGGCTTTACCAGAAATTTATTTTCTCACAGTTTAGGAAACTGGATGTCCAGATTCAGAGTGCTGGCTCTAGGGAAGGCTCTCTCTCTCTCCAAGGGAAAGTCGTTGTCTCTTCAGCCTCTGTTTCCTTGTTTGGGGAGAAGGGTGCTGGCTCTAGGGAAGGCTCTCTCTCTCTCCAAGGGAAAGTCGTTGTCTCTTCAGCCTCTGTTTCCTTGTTTGGGGAGAAGGGTGCTGGCTCTAGGGAAGGCTTTCTCTCTCTCTAAGGGAAAGTCTGTCTCTTCAGCCTCTCTTTCCTTGTTTGGGGAGATCTCCAGGTGGCTTGGCATCTTTCTCTCTGCCATGTCTGCTTGCCTAATCTGCTCCTTTTAGCTCTTCTAAGAGATTGAGTCAAGACATACCCTATACTGATCCTGCCGTATTAACATAACAGACAACTCATTCCTAATGGTTTTTTAACCACTGGCACAGAGGTTAGGATTTACAACACATATTTCTGGGAGACACAATTCAATCCATAACACATACACACCCAGAAACTTGTACACGCATGTTCATGGCAGCATTATTTGTAATACCCAAAAAGCACAGAAACAGACTGTACACGTTTTGCTGTATGGACAGTGTAGTACATGCTGTCCATGCTCCAATATAGACGAACCTTGAAAACATAGTAACACAGCTACATACAACTGCATGACTGATTCCCTCTTTAGGAATGCCCAGAGTCAGCAAATCTGAAAGCAGATTAGTGCTTGCCAGGGTGAAGGAGAAGAATGGGGAATGACTACTAATGGGCATGAGGTTTATTTCTGGGGTGATGAAATACTCTGGAAGGAGACAAGAGGAGGTGGCTGCATAATTCTGTGAAACACATTTTAGAGGAGTAAATTGTGTTGTATGTGAATTATACCCCAATAAAGCTTTTTTTGAAGTAGGCCTCGAGCCTGCCACATTTCTGGTGCTTTTAGACTTTATAAGAGATGCAATCCTCAGCCTGTAAGACTATGAGACCAGAAGAACTAGATGGTGCCCGGCTACCACTGTCAGCTACTCGGAGGGGGATCTATGTAGGAGATCCTAGATAGAGAGTGAGAACAATTTGGAACAAAACTCAAAATCATTTGGGGGAAAAAAAAAGGGGGGACCAGGTTCACTGGTCTGATAGAGCCTGGTGGAACCACTGAGACTATGGTTCCTAGCTGCCCTTCAGGTCTGGAATTGAACCCACACCTGTGGCTTCTGGCCAAACAAAAGACAGGCATAAGAGTTGAACATTTACCTGAGGTAGATACACTCCTTGGAGAGAACAATCATGGGAGAAACAAGGGCTGTTTATGCACAGGGAGACAGTTCAGGGAGGCAGGAGTGCATGGAGGGATGGACACAGGGAAGAGCTAACTATTGGGAGGAAGTGGGAGGGGAGCTGTTGCATTGGGGTAAATTGTAGTCAATGTCATGAGACAACGTGTGTGAACTGCTGTATGGAAAGTAAATTCGCTCTGTAAAATTTCACCCAAATCACACACACACACACACACACACAAAGACTTTATGAGAGAACTAAATACAGGAACGTGCTGAGCTTGCACAGAAGCCCATTCCCACGAACTCAGGTATGACAGGACTCATCCTAACAACCACTGAACTGCAGAGGGCCTACGCATGATCATCATCGCTACCAGATCTCAATCTTCATCACCATGCACACTGTTCCCGCTAACTGTGAGAGCAGTTAGCTGATTTGTTCCAATGGTGCACTGCTTTACAAAAATGAACTGCTTGCCACCAACTGTGTTGCTGCCGTTGGGTTCGCTGAATGGATTTTGACAGAGCGGTCCGTGTGACAGAGTAAACTGCCCCACAGGGTTTCTAGGTGCACTTTTTAGGAAAGCAGATCACCTGGTCTTTCTCCAGTGGAGCTGCTGGCTGGGTCTGAACTGCCAACCTTTCAGTTAGCAGTCGAGCACTTAACCATTGCACTACCAGGGCTCCTTTTGCCATCAACCTTAGATCTGTCCTAATAAAGTCACTGATCTTATTATCTAGTATTATAAAGGATCTGGCTCTTATTTTTTGATGTTTGACTGCTAACCGCTTTCAAGCCCCCTCTCGCCCTTCTGCCCACCATTTGGCCCTGCTGACAAGAGAGTCCAAATGTTCCCTCCTTTGGTGCTGGGAGAAAGTTCAAACTACACAAGCCCCAGCCCCACCACCTTCTCACAATATAAGCTAGGCCATCCCATCAAAAAATGGGCAAAAGATAGGAACAGACACGTCACCAAAGAGGACATTCAGGCGTCTAACAAACACATGAAGAGACACTCGTGATCATTAGCCACTAGAGAGATGGAAATCAAAACTACAATGAGATGTCTGTGGGGCACTAAGTTTATGCTAATGGTGTCGCATTATTGTGGAAAAGGATAGCAATAATGGTGGCACAACATGAAAAATATCATCAATGTCCCTGAGCTGTAGCTGTGGAAGCTGTTATGTTGGCTAATGTCTTATGTTTATTTTCACCACAATAAAAGTTTAAAAACACTACAATGAAATATCATCTCACCCCAGCAATAATGACACTGATTGAAAACAATAAAAACAACAGACACCATTCACATGCTGTCAAGGTTGTGGGGAGATGGGAACTCATACATTGCTGGTGGGAATGTTAAATGGTACAATCATTATGGAAATGATATGGCACTTCCTTAAAAAGCTACAAATAGAAATGTCATATGATCCAGCAATCCCATTCCTAGTATATATCCTAGAGATATAATAGCAGTGACACAAATAGACATTTGTACACCCGTGTTCACTGCAGCATTATAACAATAGCAAAAAGATGGAAACAACCTAAGTGCCCATCAACAGAAGAATGGATAAACAAACTGTGGTCTACACAATGGAATACTATGCAACAATAAAGAATAACAATGAGTCCACAAAATATTGTATAATAATGGATTAATTTGGAGACATAATGCTGAGGAAACTAAGTTAAATGCAAAAGAACACATACTGCATGATAATACTTTTATAAAAGTCAAGAATAGGTATACACACAAAAAGCAATGTTCTTTGCTGGTTACCAGGGATGGGAGGGGGACACAGGGGGAATCACTTACTATATAGTAGATTTGACTGCAGTGATGGCAAAGGCAATACAGAACATGGGGGACATTAGTACAACATGATCGAGGTGAGGAAGACACAGAGCACACAAAAATAAAGGACGACTATGGTAGATGCTGTAACAAACACGATTCAGTAACAACCAAAAATGTGTGAGCAGGTACACAGCAGACATGCATGCTGTATGGGTGTGGGAAGGCATGTGCACATATAGGTATATTTGTAGGCTATGTATAAACCCATCTACATGTGCTGCATATACATCCATACATACAACAAAGCATGCAGAGGACACAAGCATACTTCCTAGACATATCCAAATACCCCATGGGACTGATGTCCTGGGTCTGAAGGCTCAAGACCATACACTCATGGGCCAGCTAGGTCAATGCACATAACTTAGTTCATAAAGATAACGGGCTACTTCCTAGTTTGGTGAATAATAGCTGGGGTCTTAAAAAGCTGTGAGCAGCCATCTAAGATACAACTATTTTTCTCTTTCCATCTAGAGCAAAGGAGAGTGAAGGAAACCAGAGACACGAGGAAGAAATCAGTCCACAGGACTAATGGCCAACACAAACCACAGCCTCTTCTAGCCTGAGACCAGAAGAACTAGATGGTGCCCAGCTCCCACCATCGACCATTCTGACCAGCACACAACAGAAGGTCCCACTTAGGATGGAAAAAAAAATGTAGCACAAAACTCAAATTCATAAAAAAAAAAAGACCAGCCTTACTGGACTGATAGAAGAACCCCTAAGACTATCACTCTTAGACATCCTTTTAACCTGAACTGAAGCCACTCTGAGAGGTCACCTTTCAGTCAAGTAGTAGAGTGGCCTTCAAAATAAACAATAACACCCATAAGGAATGTTCTCCTTAGATCAATCAGCTATACGAGACCACACAGACAACATTTAGCCAAAAGCAAAGATAGGAAGGCCAGGAGGGGCAGGGAAACTGGAGGGATGGAAGATGGTTAGGCAGAGTGGAAACAGGGAATGCTGACATACTGTGGGGGTAACTTCCAACACCACGGAACAAAGTGTGAATGAATTGTTGAATGGGAATCTAATTTGCTGTGTAAACTAACTTTCATCTAAAACACAATAAAACATTAAAAAACAAAGTGAGCCAGTCTTCCTGCCTTGCTCTCTCAAGCCATTTTGGGATCCGCCTGGAAATGACTGTACTTTCCCCAGAAAGCTTCATCCTGGGACTAATGTGCCTTTCCATCCATTAAGCACGTGCGTGTATGACATCCTTAACCTCAATATCCAAACCAAAAGCCGTGTGGAAGAGTCCATCCTGCCTATAGGGAACGTCCACAACATCTAACTGTATTTTTTTACTTTACATTAAAGCAAATGTATTACTATATTAGAAAACACACACACACACACACACACATATATATATATATATATATATATATATCTCCAGCTTATCAAGGTTAATGGATGTGTGATGTGTTGGAACATAACCAGGGCAATGGCTTGGGTCTGTCTGCTCACAGATGTAACCCAGGCACCCAGCACAAGGGTGGCTAATAAACATTTATTGAATGAATAACTATCAATAGCCAAAATCAATACTTTCATAAAACAATACCCAATTGGAAAAAAAATTAATTTTAAACCCCATTAAAAATACAAAACAAAAAATAACTGTATCTTTATGATGAGAACTTGGAACAATTTAAGGAGTTCAAAGAACACCTGAATGAGTGATGTAACACTTACCTCAGTACACTTGTACCAGTACACAGATGAGAGGGTCCAATACGAAAACTACAGTAACTCTCACCAGACCAACGTATAACATCAATACCTTCCTAAGGTAAACCCCATCCTGAGGAATTTAACTGGCACATGACACAAAAGGGACTGTAATTCATACAGGAGAGGATGGCTCCTGGAAGACCCAAGACAACACCTTGAGAAACCAAAGGAAAGTGTAGCTATTGGTCTCTCCCCATCCAGGGCAAAGAAGAGTGAAAAAAAAAAAAAAGACACATGGAAACAATTAGCCCAATGGACCAGTGGACCACGTGAACCTCAGCCTCCATGACCCTGAGACCAGAACTAGACAATGTCTGGCTACCAATGCTGACTACTCTGAAAGCAACCACAGTGTGAGAGCTCCTGGATACATGAGACAAAGGGTGTGTGAACTGCTGTATGGAAGATGAATTTGCTCTGTAAACTTTCACCCAAATCACAATATAATTTATAAAAAATAAAAGAAGAAGAATTCCTGGATAGAGTGTCAGAAAAATGTGGAACAAAACTCAAAATCATAAAGACCAGGCTGACTGCTGTAATCCCCAAGACTATGGCCCTTAGACACCTGTCAAACTTGGAACCAAGCTCACACCCAACACCCAACTTTCAACCAAACAAAGGACAGGCCTATAAGGTGAACAATAGCACCAGGGAGGTATGCGTGCCTTAGAACAATCAACCATATGAGATCAGAAGGGTAGCACTTGCGCAGGATCAATCTCAGAAGGCAGGAAGGGATAGGAAAGACAGACAGACAGAGGAAAACGGCAACCACAGGATCAATCTCAGAAGGCAGGAAGGGATAGGAAAGACAGACAGAGGAAAACGGCAACCACAGGCAGGAAGTGGGGAGTCAGCTGTTTCAGTCTAGGGATAGCAAGCAGTACCATGAAACAAAACGTGTATGAATTGTTGAGTGGAAAGCCAATTTGCTCTGTAAACTTTCACTTAAACCACAATAAAAAGTTTAAAAAAAGAAGGAAGGAAGGAGAGTGGAGTTGACCTGGCAAAGTCGATATCCTTCCTAAAGTCCCAGTAAGTAGCAGCCAGTTTTAAGAGAATCAAAAAACTAATGCCAAACAACACTCGCAGTGCAGATTCTGACTCCATGCTGTCCCAGCAGGTGTTAGAGTGGGACTGCGTTCCACAGGCTTTTTCAGTGACCACTGTCTTTTAGAAGCCGACTCCCAGGCCTTTCTTCCAAGGAGCCTCTGGCTGGACTGGAAGCTCCAAGCCTTCGGTCAGTAATCAAGCACTTAACTGTTTGCACTGCTCAGGGACATGAAGTAAGAATAGTCTCAGGAACACATGGAAACTGGGTAGGATGTAAAGGTAACTACCAGCAGGAGTAAGTGTACATGGCAATGACAGCTACAATTCCTAATTGTTACACACAGACACACACTCATGCATACACTTATAAATCTCAGATAGACCAAAGACCTAAATGTTGGGGGGCGGGGATTAGAATGACTAGAAGAAATCATAGAATTGCAGAGTATCTTTGAATTATCTGGTCACTTAGTTCATGTTAAGCATAATGAAGTGTTTGGGGGAAGCAGGTGGTATGTGCAACATAATTTGTATGTATCCAAAGACACTACATAAACGGATGGCTAGAAAAATGGATAGAGAGATATGCGAAGACCAAGTGCAACAGATGCTAGTAAGCCTTTCCACTTTTCTGTATGTTTGAGACTTTATTATAAAATGCTTAGGGTGAGAGGGATTTGGGCAAAAGAAATGAACCACGCAACAAAAGAGGAAAGCAAAGGACCGCCTGAGCAGACAGAAAAATACAGTCCTCACTAGGAAGAGCAACAACGCCTGATTCTGCAAACGCTAGCTGGAAAAACACAGGCAGCAGGTGTGACAACTGCAGGACTTAGTGGGAAACGGCACAGCCCCTGGCCGCACGGCGAGACTGGCGGGCACAGACACCCCACCACCATAGCCGGCAGAAACACAGCTGGAGACCTGCCCGTCGCCCCGTGGCCGCCCGGACGGGATCCCCCACCAACCCTACCCACTGCCTGCAAGTGCATTCCGACTGACAGCGACCCTTCAGGACAGAGTACGCAACGCACACGCAACCACTGCCGCGGAGTTGATCGGACTCACAGCGACCCCTCCTTGGGTCTCCGGGGCGGTATCACTGCGGAAGTAGATTGCCCAGCGTTCCTTCCGAGGAGTGCCTGGTGGGTCTGAACCGCCAGCCTTCTGGTTAGCAGTCAGATACCTTAGGCACTACGCCATCACAGCTCCCAGGACAGAGCAGAACTGCCCAGAAGGGTTGCCAAGGCTGTCAATGTTTACGCGAGCAGACTGCAGTTGATTCTTACGCGGAGCATGGGTTCGAACCGCCAAGCTTTCAGTTGACAGCCGAGCGCTTCAATCAGTGCACCACGAGGGCTCCTCGGACAGCCCCAGACCCCAGCAAAATGGAAAGATAGGCTAGGGGTGGAGAACAGACACCTCACGAGCAACGCGAGTTAAGGAACCGGGGCGCCCTCACCTGCCGCGGGGCGTCCACACCCGCGAGCACAGCCGCGTCCCGGGCCGTATCCCCGCGCCAGCGGGCCCGACGCGCGCGCAGCCTACATGAAAACCACCAGCGGACATGCCGTTCGCAGGCCCAGCAGGATCACGGGGGAGTCCCTCACACGCCGCCCTCCGCGGGGAAACTGAGGCACAAGGGGCCGAGGGGCGCGGCAGGACTCACCGCAGACTGCCGACGGCGGCCATGTTTAGAGCGCATGCGCATGCGCGCGCCGGGACCCGGATGTGCACATCCCAAAACGTTCCCCAGCGGCCGCCCTGCCCGGGGGGATCCGGAGTCTTCAGCGCCTCCCGGGGCTGCGCCCGGGCTCCCAAAGCCTGGTCCCCCGCTCTGGGGCGCGATGGGGGTCCCGATTCGGCGCTTCTGCCCGCCCGGGCCCAGAGGTTCACAGAGAGTCTCGACCCCAGCCATCCTTGGCCCGACCGCGGTGGGGTTCGTCCTCTACCCTCCTCCCCACCTCTGCCTCCAGGTGGGCCGGTCAGCACCAACGCTAGTGCCGCTTGTAAGGAGAATACGGTTCTTCCCGCATTTATTTACTCAATGTGAACGAATATTGGGTTTTTTCTATGAGTGCTAATTCCATGCCTTATTATAGAACTTTATTTTTTATTACTGCATAATTTGTCCAAATATTTCTATACTATGATCTTAAAAAAAAAAAAAAAAGTGGAAATTCAGATGAGTACAATCCATATTCCATCAACACTCAAAGTCCCGCTATCTAGCAGTAACGAGGGCGGCGCACTGAGGGCTCTGCGGCAGAAATCACCTTCTACGCAGGAGCCCCGCCTTCAGTTCCTGGCCAGTGCCCCTCCGGAGCCACCACCGCTTGTCGGCGGAGGCTTGCACTCTTCTATGACTCTGAACAGCTATCAGCAGAGCGGCTAGACTAAAAGCCTAGGAAGAAAGGCCTGGAGAACCTCCAAACATCAGCCATGAATTAACAGGGGTTTGCTCATGTTTGGGGAAATCTGGATCGCTCTGCAGGCCTTCCCAGGTTTGTTACAGTCTTAGGTTTTCTCTCCAGAAGGACTTCTCTGAGACAAGAATTACTTGTAAATGTTTTTTCCATATTCATTACATTAATGTGATTTTTCTTCACTATTAATTTTCTGATGTTCTATCAGAGTTGAAAGCAGCTCAGGTAGCACAGTGGTTAAAGCATTCGGCTGTACTGAAAGGTCAGCAGTTCAAACCACCAGCTGTTCCACGGGAGAAACATGAAGCAGTCCACCTCCATGAAGAGTGACTGCCTTGGGAACTGGGGCAGCTCTGCCCTGTCCTCTAGAGGCTGTATGAGTTGGAATCGACTTGAGGCAGGGTTTGGGTTTTAATTTTGTACGAGTTGAGCTCTGGTTATAGACATCATGACATTCCTTACTGTATTAATTTCTGATTGCTACTGTCACAAATTGTTGTTGTTGTTTGCCGTTGAGTCAGCCCCGACTCATAGCGACCCCCTCCTTGGGTTTCCGAGGCAGTATCACTACGGAAGTAGGATTGCCCAACCTTCCTTCCGAGGAGTGGCTGGTGGGTTTGAACCGCCAGCCTTCTGGTTAGCAGTCAAGTGCCTTAGGCACTATGCTACCAGAGCTCCTGTCACAAATTACTACAGACTTAGTGGTCTAAAACAACTCAAGTTTACTGTGGTACAGTTTTGGAGGTCAGAAGAGTGAAATGGGTTTCTGTTGGCTAAAATCAAGGTGTCTGCAGGCTGCATTCCTTCTGGAGGCTCTCGGGGAGAATCCGCTCAGCGACCTTTTCCTTCTAGCAGCTGTCTGCATTACCCGGCTCATGGCCACATCACTCCAACCCTTCTTCCTTCTATCACATTTCCTCTGACTCTCCTGCCTCCCTCTTTCTTTTCTAACGACCTTTCTAAACGTCTTTTCTCTGACTCTGGGCCCCCCTGGATAATCTAGGGTAATCCCGTAACAACTGCAAAGACATTTTTGCAGTGTAGGGTCACATATTCACAGTTTCTAGGGAACGGATTGTGGACATCTTTGGGGCTTGCAAAAATAGCATAGTGGAGGCATCTGAGCTCTGCTGACTTCACAGGGTGGGGGTGAAGGCTCAGCATAAACAACCCGAGGCTGATTGCTACCGGGTGGAGCTCAGACATGCTGCCACCCTCCAACCTTTCAACCTTTTTACCAACCGTCCCCAGCACACTCTTCTCCGCTAGATAATTGAGCATTATGAATTGCTAATTCATTGCAACGGCGCACAGAACTCAGACAATACTCACAATGATGGGGTTTATTAGGGACGTAACAGGTTGTAATTCAGGGTGAGGAATGCTCAGTTCTTTGATCAGGACAGCCAGCCTCCCCTCAGCCAGGCCCAAAAGCAGGTCTCCGGCCCTCGGCCCCTTGGCCGCTCCGCCTGGCCTCTGCCTTGCTCAGCAACCGTTACAGAGTGCTTTCAGTTCTGGCAATAAATGCCTAGAAGCACCTCACTCTGCGCCATTAGCCTCCATCCAAAGGCACTCAGCTTTCTCGCTCCGTGGTCTGTCATATGCTAGACTCTTGGTTCTGCCATCTCTGCTGCCACTATTTCTCTGCCACCGCTTCTTGCCATCTCTGGTGTCACAGCTCTCTGTCTCCTGGATCAAAGCTCAGTGCATGGATCACAAGTCCAAAGCATATGCTGGGTCCATTATTCTCACTACACTTACCCACGAAACGTCAAGAGAGAAGATGAAAGAAGAGAGTCAAAGCATGAGGGGGACTCGACCCAATGTTGCTGGCTTGGAAAATGGAGGGAGAGGACCACGAGCCAAGGACCACAGCCTCTAGAAGCTGGGAACAGCCTTCAGCTGACAGCCAGCAAGAAAATGGGGACAGCAGTCCTACACCCACAAGGAACTGGATTCTGCCAACACCCTGGATGAGCAAAAAAAACCAGGGTCTTCAAGAAAAGAATGCAGCCCTGCTGACACCCTGATTTTAGCCCAGTGACAACTGTGTAAGACTTCTGACTTACAGAATTGTAAGATGATAGATTTGGGTTAAGCCACTAGGTTTGTGGTCATCTGTTATGGCAGCATGGAAAATGAATAGACCCTCTAAGGTGGAATGTGATACCCTGGAGACTATTGCTCTAATAGAAACCTAAAACCTGTGGCAGGGGTGGAGAGTAAACAGAGGGGACATAAATGTCTTGGACTAGGAAACTGAAGATTCACGGTTAAAAAAAAAAACACCTCACTGCCATTGAGTCGATTGCAACTCATAGTGACCCCCAGTGGGTTTCCAAGGAAGTATCTCTACAAAAGTAGATTGCCCAGTCTTGCTTCCGCGGAGTGGCTAGTGGGTTTGAACTGCCAACCTTTGGGTTCGCAGTCAGGTGCCCTAGGTGCCATGCTACATAGTATGCAGTGGCAAAACATCTGGAGAAACGTTGCCTCCACTAACTTGGACGGCCAACCCTGTGCTGGGGCTCTAGGGGAGCAAGAGTTCCAAAAGGTGGACAGTTCCATACAGAAGATACAACAAAAAGGCTTTGAACAGCCAAGACCCACTAGACGTTCACAGTTAAACTGTGAGTCTGAGCCTGTGGCAAAGATTGGTATTGGGGGTTCCCTTCCACCCAAGTTTATTGTTCCAGACGGTCTCAAGGTGGCTACCATTAGGCTGACAAAGAGGCACAGGGGCAAAGCCGAGAAGGCAGGCAGGCTGCACCATTGCTGTCAGGTGCCAACGAGTCAGTTCTGACTCAAAGTGACTGTGCAACCGAACAGAACACTGCCTGGTCCTGTGCCATGCTCACAGGCTATGATTGAACCCACTGTTACAGCCTCTGGGTCACCCATCTCCTTGAGGGTCTTCCTCTTTTTGCTGACCCTCTGCTTCACCAAGCATGGTGTCCTTCTCCAAAAACTGATCCCTCCTGATAACGTGTCCAAAGTACGCCTCTATGGAGCATTCTGGCTGTACTTCTTCCAAGATGGATTTGTTCTTTCTTTTGGCAGTCCATGGTATATGCAATATTCTCCAGCTTTTACATTCACATGAGGCAACCGGAAAGACCATGGCTTGGGTCAGGTTCTCCTTAATCCTGAAAGTGACATCTTTGCTTTGAACACTTTAAAGAGGTCATTTGCAGCAGATTTGCCCCATGCAGTATGTCAAAAACAAAAACAAAAAAACTGTGGTTGCAATTGTTGGCAAGAGAACTTACTGAAAGCAAAAAGGTCAGAATCCTGCCACATTTGCAGGGACCTGTGTTGTCAGAGAAACTGTAAGCCTGGCCTAAGACTTGTGACTTTAATACAAAGCTCAAACCAAACACGCACGGGGGAAAGCCCTGCAAAGGCTGTGCACACCCAAGGCAGACACACATAGTATGTACGCTTGGCACAGAGCTGGGAAAATGGAGAAAGGTGACCCAGAAGCCAGGCAGTGATCCCAGCCCACTCCAGGGGAAGAACAGGGGCTAGTCATGGAAACTCCTCTGTGGTCAGATCTCATCAATATTATACACCAGGGTCTGTCTGTTCTTGTGGAAATCCTGTCCACAGTCAGCTGTTGGATGGTGGAAGTTGGGAGGGCTGTAACTTGTCTTTGGGCTCTAAGGTCACCAGACCCTGAGAAGCCACCTCTGCCTTACCTGCAGACCCTAAACTGAGCTGACTCCAGTGACTGGATTGGACTTGGATTATTCCTAGGGGACAGGAGTGCTGTCTGGGTGGGAAGAAAGGTATGCACAGCTCCCTGAGCCAGACGGGGTCTGCTCTCCACCCCTTACAAGATGGCTGGTTCTCCCAAAAGTAAACTGAGTGCAAAAAGCAAGTTGTGCGCATTCTACATAGAACACAATTTGCATGGAAACAACACAAAATTGGTATGCAAGGCAGATGTATACACACAGAGTAAAGTCATCAAAACATGGACCAGAAAGGTACCCAGCAAAGTGCACCCGTGGAGAGGAAGGGAAAGGAGAGTGAGGACAGACAAAGGGCACCCCGGCTACACTGGGGTGCTTGATACAAAAACCAAATCAAACCTTGCAATCTGACTCTCCACCAGTTGCTTGGAGTCCATCCGATCCATGGTGATTCCACGTGCTTGGAGTAGAACTGCGCTCCATAGGGTTGTCAATGGCTGTGATTTCTGAGGTAGATCGCCAGACCTTTCCTCCGAGGTACCTCAGGGGAGCATTTGAACAGGCAACCCTTCCTATACTACTCAGAACCCACACCATTACCGGCAGTCCAGCCCCGGGCCTTCTTGGCTGTGAGGCTTCCTCCGACCAAACACTTCCTGCACACCTGTGCCCATGGGCAGAAGGAGCACCTGGACAGTTAATCGAGTAATGCCTCTTCTCTCCCACTGCTCCCCTGCAATAGCTAACTCAGCCTCGCCACTGAGCACGCGTGCCTTTCTCTACAACCCCCCACCCGCCGCGCATGCGCTTCTGCTCCCCGCTCCGTCTGCAAGTGGGCGCGCGACCCCGACGCCTACATCGCCCCCGAAGCTTCTCGGCGCCGGGCCGCGCCTACTCCTTTCCCGGGTCTCATTAGCCGGGACGGCGGCGCCCTCTGTGGGCGACCAGGAGAAGCGTTACTGAGACCGGGATGTCAAGGTTCTCGAGGCGCTCCCCGCGGATTCAAGAGGCCCAGCCTGTGAGGAGCCTCCTCAGGCGAAGGAAAAGGCATCCGCGTGTTCATGGCCTACAGGAGCCGACCGAGAAGAATCTCGGGCTCGCCCGCACTCTCCTGGCCTTTCACATTCTCGGGACACACCGCGCAGCACTGGACAGTAGGGGGCAGCAGATACCTATTATTCTGTGACGACCGAAGGTTACTTTCTGCAGCCTTGGTACGCCCTCAAAAGATTTTCTAGTACGAGGAAAAATCAATAATTTACAGTGTTCGTCACGAAACTGCTGAGGGCTAATCCTCATGCCAAAGATGTGTGAACCTCAAAATAATCACATTCATTGGCTTTCTTTTTCCTCAACATTTAAAAAATTTTTCAAACATGCAGAAAAGTTGAAAGAATTGTGTGAACGCCCACTCATTTGGATTCCACAGTTACCATCTGACCTGTGTTTTATCACCAGCCACGTGCCGATTATTGGATTAATTTTGATGACAATCATGCCAACCTGCTCCACCGGGTTAAGAGTATAACTGAAGTCAAGCGGACATGGCTTCCACCTCAGATAAGCTGAGAATGATTTCTAGCTCCATATCCTGAGTCAAGGGACTTGAAGGCTACAGTGAGCATCTTCATTTGAAGATGGGAGTAATCGGAGTACATAATGTAGAGAATCTTGTGAGAAAGGTATTATCCAAGGCATGCGTGCTCAGCTCACCACCTGGGAATTCTACATGTTAAATCGAATGGTACGGACATTAAAGTTTTATGTATTGATGACGAAATTTCCCTTCACACCTCTCCTACTAGCAGTGTGGAGAATGCCATTGTCACCCACGCTCACCATCAGGGACTCTCCCATCGTATAAGCCTTTCGTATCTGTATGTATGCATTTTCTGTTGCTGTGTAACGAACTTAAGGTCATAACAAAGGCACATTTATAACCGGACAGCTCCTGTGATCAGAAGTCTGGGCACAGCTAAGCTGGGTCGTCTGAGGGATTGTGGTAGTGGAGGTTGTGTGTCAGCTTGGCTGGGCAATGCTTTTGAGTGGCTTGGCTGCTGTGATGGAGTTATTCCCTGTGATGAGACTGGATGTGTTCTGATCACCTCCATGGTGGAATCTGCTGTGAGCAGTTTATCAGTTGAATGGGCACTGCCTTCAGGGTGTGGCCTGCTTCCAGTATGTATGGAAAAGATCCTGCACTTGGCCCATCATCATCTCCAGTTCCTGGGCTTGAACCAATGGCCTAAAGTGTTGCCTGCCGAAACTGGGACTGTTGCCTCCCTCCACAGACTGTGAGCCAACAGTCTGCTCTTTGTCAGCCCAACAGTCTATAGCCTGCTGTTGTTGTTGTTGTTGTTGTTATGTGCCGTCGAGTCAGCCCTGACTCATAGCGACCCCCTCCTTGGGTTTCCGAGGCGGTATCACTACGGAAGTAGGATTGCCCAACCTTCCTTCCGAGGAGTGGCTGGTGGGTTTGAACTGCCAGCCTT